>NW_008608601.1:135220-159947 GCF_000691845.1 Merops nubicus | reverse complement strand
GTGTATCCCATCGAGTCCCATGGACTTCAACACTTTAAGGGTTCTTCATTGAGTACTCCTGTTTGACTAGCTTCCTCTGACTCCTCCTACTTCCTCTGATACAGCATCCTACCCATCCTACCTCCTCCTATCACACAGAACACTGTTTGTTGTTACACAGGGTTATACCACTCTACGTAGATGACATCACGCTGAACTTTGTTGAGCTTCATGAGATTAACATTGGCCAATTTCTCCAACCTACCAGGCTTCCTCTGACCATCATGCCTCATTTTGACCAGCAGACCTTCACACGGAGCATAATCCTTCAGTTCCCTGTCTGCATACTCGCTGTGGTTAACACTGAGCAACACTGTCCCCAGCACATGTACCAGAAAAGCAGCAGTAGTAACTAGCTACTCCTTGGATTTTCCACCGCTGTTCTGTTCCCAGTTAACATTCCTGCCTTTCATGAGCTTGAAATTGTTTCCAGTAGCATTTTCCAGCCAGAGATGGTATGAAACCTAAGCCCCAAGAAATGCAGCAGAGCCTCCTCAGTCCTCTCCGTAGAGCATGAGAGGAGACTAATATTAAATAAAACTGACACTTAAAGAAAATGAAGTTAAATGCTAGGTTTGATACCCCTTCACAAGATAAGGGGAATAATCATTGAATCAACTGATGGAAAATTAATACATCTCCTAAGACACTTGAGGAGCTGCTTTACTGAAAGTAAAGTAGGGTAAGAACTACAGATGAGTAACAGTGAAAGATAAGGATGTCCTAAGAAGAAAAATTGAAGTTGGAGACACAATTGAAAATAGAAGCAAGTAAAGGAACCCCACAGAAGACACGTGCTTATTCCAATTCTCCTATAAAAATCTTTCATACTTAAACAATTTCAGAGATTTGAATCTTGAATACCCCAATCTTTAACCTCGGAAGTGGGATGACATATCACAGTTGCTTTATCTGTCTAGTTCATTACACATTGCTGTAGATGCTGTCCTATTAAAAAGCTGAGTGGAAAACAGAGGCAGGTGTAAAATGTATTCAATCTGCTGTTAACTAAAACCACCTGGAGGAAAACTGAGTGTGCATCACTCCATCTGTAACAACTACTAAGAATTCAGGTAGGGAAAAACCTTTGCTAAACAATGTGGCAGGGAACCTACATCACATCTGGATATTAAACATGTGAAGATACAGTAGGTTTTGTACTTTTACATTAAACAAAGGATAAAAATTAAGAGCAGAATTGGACAGAGATTTTCCACATGAAATATCACACGACAAAAAATTATACTCCATTGCCACCGCAGAAGTATAAAATCATAATCTATCATTTTGCTTAGGCTTAGAATCATTCATTTAGTTCAACTTGAGAAACATCTCATTTTATACACTTTCACTGTAATATTAACCTGCTGTCTTGCATAAACTTTATTCCCAGTCCCTATGCACTTGCTGTGAGACAGGCTCTTCCCCTCTGCCTCCTGAGCAAATTGCAGATTTCCATCTTCCTGAGAAGTGCACTTCATTATAGGCTTATCATGAAGTCAATCTAACCCTCCAGAAGAATGAAAAGCAGTCGATTCTCCATCTCCAGCATAATGTACAATTGAACACTTAAGTGACTTGATGTCTTCTGTCTGTTCAATGAAACATTGGCTTTCAATGCAAAATTATGAAGAGGTTTTATATCTTTTGGATGACATTTATTGATGGAAGGCCACCTGAGACCAGGCTTCGCTTTAGTTCAGACAGTAATGCTGCTTTCAATGTGACTGGTATGCAAGTTAATTAATTCTCATCTACTCCTTAATTAACCTGTCTGGGTAAGCTTTTGATTTCTCTGCCTCTGATATAAACACAAGGATCTGAAAAATTCCAGGATAAAAATTTTATCTCACAAGACATCCACTAATTCTTATTTCTTGTTGGGATGCAAACCTGAAATAGTTTTTCCCAACCATGTGCAGCCCCAGACTGATAATATGTCTTAGCATATTAAAAAAAAAACCAAAACCTAATACTGACACAGACATTACTATGTGGACACCTGAGAAGCAGCACAAATTCCACCAGCAAATGGAAAACCACTGACCCCCTCCAGAACGCAGACCCATGCTGATGGAGCCTTTCACAGACCTGATGTTGCTGCCTGATGGAGGCATCACAAACACCACTACAAATGAGCACATGGCATGATCAGGAACAAGCTCCATGACAAGTCATAAATAAATCAAATTTAAAAAAAAAAAAAAGGCAATGAGATTCATCCACACCTTCTGCTCCAGATAATTAACAAATTACAGTGGAAATGTACTCTTTAAGATCTATAATGAAAAGTCTCTTTTCCTCCCCCTCTGAATATTAAAAAAATCCTGGAAACACTGTTTATTTGCTGATTCCAGATGATCACTTTAGAAGGAACAAGGAAAATACTCCAATAGCACAAAAACTGCATCAAAATTTGCTAACAGGTGTGTTTAAAGCTTCTGGGTGCTATAACGGCAAAGACCTGGCACACAGAAGAGTCAAGGCTATAAAATTAAAATTTTGCACAGAAATGTCTGCATTTGCCAGTAAAGGCAAATATTCCCCTAGAGAAGAGTAAAATTGGAGCAGATCAACGTGTGGTTTGGTTTTGGGGTTTATTTTTTTTAATAGAATGAAGGGATTACTCTGATGTTTGCTAGATAGGACTCATAACTACTAAGAATTCACTCTGGACTAGGAGACACACACTTGTTTAGATGAATATCACCCTTTTCCACCTCCCATTTGTATCCAGTCTGTCAGTCACATACTCAGTCCCTGCAATAAAACATCCCAGGCCACCTGCCTGGCATGACACTCAGTTCTAATTCAGTTATAGACAACATTTCCTACCCCAAAAGCATTTCATGCTATTACGGTTTTAATTCCTTTTACACTTAGGAAGTGTTGCAATCTTCTAGATTCAGCTGTTTTAAAGACAACGCTGCTGCCCATCATAAGATAGTAGCTCATGTATTTATAAATGCAATATTATCTTGATTAGCAGGCACTAGCAGAGAAGCAGAGCAAAATTTAGGCAGCAATCATTACTAGAAATCCGCACAATTTTTTTTTTTTTTTTTTTGAGAAAACACGCAGGCAAAATTATTTTAAAGAGGAAATCAAACAGAAAATGTTCTGTTAATGCAAATTAAATATCATTGCTTTCTATTCTTGGAAGATAATGGTTGTAAAATCTATCCACACAAAGTTTTAAAGGATAAGGTAAATTTATATTTCTGCCTGACATCTATAGAGTGTCTTACTTCTAAGTAAACCTTTGTTGCACAAAGCTACACACCTACAATGTCCATGCATGGTTTGCTTTTCATGTTATTCATGTTTCACAACCTCTACTATCACAGCTGCCAGTTAAAAAAATAGAGGGGGGGGGGGAAAAAGGAAATATTTAGGAGCAGTGTTGCAGCATAGCCTGCTCTGGGGTCAGACACCCTCTGCAGAGACACCTGGGATAGACCATGCTCACTTCATTAACCTTTCCACCTTGGCAATTTGAATGCTATGGAGAACGAGCTCCACGTCAATTCACGTGGAGCTAGAACACTCTGATTGTCCAGCCTCTGTAGTGCAAGTCTTATCTTTCCTCAGGATAGATTTACCACCTACCTGTTTACTACCTCAAGGCTTTCTTTAACCAAAAGGGGAGAGGGATAGAGAGATCACTCCCTCCCTTCACCCGCCTACAAGAAAAGCAATTTATTCACCAGAAGATTTTCCTGAAACAAGTGAAGCTCATATATCAATATCAGGGAGATCTGGGGGCAGACAGCAGAAAAACAGGAAAGAGGACAAGTAAAGGCAAGCACCAGAGGTATTGCCAGGCTCTGTGCAATAAGCAAATGGGAACTGGAGAGGACTGAAAAAGCAGAAAGAAGCAAAAGCCCCAGGAAACAGGTCAGCTTCTCTCCTGGACTAAGAGAAGTAGGAGAGCACAACAAGCTGTACAACAGCAGAAATGCTAGAAATGACTCCACCACCACCATGCTCAGCTTGGCATACCTGTTGGCAGTCGAGCAGCCAGAACAAGCCTCTGGAGCAGCTCAATCCCCATCAGCCCAGTATCAAGGAAAGCCTGAAAACACTGAACTCAAAGAGGCACTTCCAAAAGCAGAAACAGAACTACAGACTCCCACCAGAGGCTCAGCAACCTCCCGTCCCTCAGCTAAACTGAAACTGTGCCCCAGCCTCCAGCTCTCATGGACAGAGGGCAAGACAGGTGGTGGCCCTTTGCATCAGGGACCATGGCACCCACTTGGATAGCAGGGCTCTGGGTGACACTCAGCGTGCACTCACCCTGGGCTTATGCTGCTTCACAGCATGAAAAGGTCAAAATATAACAACTTCAGAAAAGCTCCCTGAGCCCATCTAGGCTTGTACTTTGTTCTCAGGACAGGATTTGAGTGGTGGTGTTCGGGTGTTTGTGCTGTGCACATGGATGTGACCCCTCTGCTGTGCCTTTCCCCCTGTACCGTCACAGTCCATAGATGCTGTAGAGAATGTACCTCAATGTCCCTTTCCAATATCTCTGCATATCCTCTTTTCTGACCTTGCGGACACTGCCTCCACAGCAGACTTCCAGGGCAAAAAGAACTATGGCAGTTCATTAACCATTGAGTACTTCCTTTCATTTTGTTTTAAAATGGAGCCAGTGTGACTTGCTGAACATCAGTGCCACATTCACCACCTCCATCACAACCAGGGTTTTGTCCCTCTGTCTCCTCCTCTCCTCATCAGGACGTGACCTTATAGAGTCTCTTCCCAATGCAACTGCTCTGTCTCTGAAATCACATCATTGTCCCTCTTCTGGCTCCATGGGGACCTTTCTGAGGAGAGGAGGCCAGAGTTGCTCACTGTGTCCAAGCCATGACCACACCAAGGCTTCACACAGCAAAAAAGTGATAATGTCTCACCTGTGTTTCATACCCTTTCTGTGGGCATTCAACATTCTGATAAGGAAAATATCTAATCAAATACTGTCTTCTGGACGTGGGACAGCAAATATTTCTTGGGTTTTGACTGCAAATGTGTTGTTTGCATGTCATTGTGCTCTGTGCCCTCGCACTCAGCGTGACTGGCTTGTGTTTAGAGCTGTGAAGCACAAAAGTGTTCAGGTACTGCTCTATTGGTTTATAAGATAAATTTCTGATTAGAGACGATTAGAAATAATTTCTTTCCCATATGCTAACCTGTTAACATCAATGTTGTAGTTTTGTGTTAACTTAAACTCTAATGAGTTTTGAAAATAAGAGTACATGTGACAGAAATTTCTAAAGAGCAAAACTGGAGACACACCTGGAGAGCCCGTTCAGCCTGGCACAGAATACAGATTGTTCCTCTGAAGTGGGAGAGAAAGGATTCAAGGCCATATTGTGTCCTGGCCATAACAGGAGGCTGAATCCAGGTCCACCTTAATCCCAGAGCCCCCATAACCTTGGACCATAACACACATATCTTTAAATCAAAAATCATGTATTCCAGCAGAATTGACAGAAAAAAGAAAGTACCAGTGAGCCTGGTGCAGCACAACACAAGTGCCTGAACCTTCTCAGAAAAATCCAGGTTGCCATAAAGAATTATTTGTCAGGATGTATGTGACTCCAAGGAACAAACAAGTTAAGCCAAAATACTGAGAAGGAAGAGGAGGCTTTTGCTAAGCAATAACCAGTGCACACTGTTTACTTGCAGAGAAATGAATATGTCCATTTAAATTTCCCTGTGGCCCCTGGGAGCAGGCACTCACAGAATGCCTTTTGCCAGGCTGCCTGCCAGTACACACAAGCCATATAGAAATTTTGCTCGCTTGTGCCCACAGACCTGGTCCCACTGCACTGTGTGCTTCCTGATGCATTTACACTGAGTATTAATTCATTGATGCACTGCCAAAAAGTCTTCCCTTTCTCATCTCTCATGTAAGACCAGTCTGTGGTGTAATTAAAAATAAACTGAACAGGTGCTTCTTTTCTTTTTCTCTCTCCCTGTTTTCTTTTTTCCCTTTGGCTTATGTTCATATGATTAATTTTCAATATTTTTCTACATTTCAATAAGCCCAGTAGTTTTAATGAGATTTGTAAGTCTGATATCAGCAAGAAAAACATCAGAAAGGTGTAGTGAGTCCATTTAATGAACTAGCCACTTATGACACAATCCCAGGTCCTATGCCACATCTGAGGATGACACTCCAGCTAAATATCTATCAGATGACTGTACTGGGCCCAAATAACATGCATTGCTTTTAAACATACTAAGACTAAGGAAAAAAAAAATACTGTGGTTAAGCTTTCCTGGCAGTCTTTCAGGATGTCAGTCTTTTGGCATTCTATGAGCTGAAAAAATCTCACAGTCTGAACACCAAGTCATTATTTGGCTCCTTCATGTTTTCCCAGAGCTTGTATTTCATAGTCCACAGGAACCCTGAGTCTTCATATCATGAGAGCGTATATATTTTTAAAACAATCTGTCCATTTGATCTTAGCTATACCTTTGAACTTCCTCATCTTAAAAGAGAGTATTCACAACCTGAAGTTGTTCTGAAGTCTTCTAATAAGTCATCTGCACAGAGGAGGGGTGTTTTTAGTCTTTTAAATCACAGTTATTAGTTAATATTTTATTAGTAACTTACAAAGCTGATAAGAAAAATCTTGTTACTTTTCAGGGATTTCTTGGTCTGGTAAGTGCTATACTATGCTGTGTTCTATTCCTTCCCTACCTCTAGGAGTTAATTCTAATTCAGCAAGCTACAAAGATATTTAAAAAGTACTTAGAGAAACAAGCTTTAGAGAGGAGATCTATGATGAATTTTTCATAGTAGAACTTTGCCTGAGCCTTGATGCCTTCTCAGCTGTTAATGACTAAAAATAAGAAAACATAGTTCAGTTTCTTTTGTCTGTTAAGATGTCATTGCTTTTAAAATGATGTGATTATCAGCTATGAACAGCCGGAACCAGCATCACTAAGGCCTGAAGAGAGACACTCTGAATAAAACTATAAGTGGCAATGAAATCACAATTAGGCTTAATGATAGATTTTCTAAAATTGGATGTGAAACCAGCCTGGCTATTCCACTGAAAAGTTGTGGTGGTTTTTTTTTTTTTTTTTTTGGTTTGGTTTTTTTTGTTTGTTTGGTTTGGTTTTGGTTTTTTTTGTTGTTTTTGTGTGTTTGTTTGTTTTTTGTCAAATATTGTGAAATAAAGGAGAATAAAAGTATTTATGTTCCTCCTGCTGGTATTCTTCTTATTTTGATAAATCTGTTCTTTGGATGTTTTTGTTCAGTGTCTCACTTACGTAAGGGTTAACACTGTAGAAATACTCCCAGATAATGACACTCAAAAGTAGATGCTCTTTTTTACAGATTTAAAGCGGTAAGATAAAAGTGGAGGAATTATAAAACAGTTTGAGAGTAAAGTTTGTCCTATCTGTCATGGCCACAAGGGATGAGAATTAGAGCAGCATCCTGCTCTAAGTGGAGAAGGTACTCCCAGAAATGCCCTGGGCAATTTGTATATATTTAACTGTCTTCAAAAACTGAGATGACAACACTTCTCTAGTTGGTCCGCACTAATCTCACATTGGAGTAAACCAGGTGTTTCCTATTCTTTTTCTTTTCTATATCTACTGTTTATTTGCTTAAAATATTCTTGAAGGAATACTTGTCCTTATGTAACAGAGTTAAAACAATCCCTGTAGTTTAAATATAACGAAATAATTATTCATTCTGTGGAATCAATGTTTACTTAGTCACTGGAGATTCAGATTCTGCAAAGAAGATACTTTCCAAGAAAAAAAAACAGTGGATAATCAAGCATGGCTATAGAAAAGATTGCTAGTAAAAGCATCACTACCTGCATTTGACAGAGGTAAGTGAGTTTTGACAGCACCACTGGATACACCACTGAAAGAAATTTAAATAAACTTCCCCTAGGTTCAGATTATGTCACTCATTGAAAGAGCACGCTCATAAATAAACAGAGATTTGTTACACTTTCCTATTTTGTGTTCTGTTTTTAGGATGTGTCAAAACCACAATCTGGAAGAGAAATATTACTATGAGATAGTCCTTCACCAAGAAAAATGTATATTGCTTGCTAAAACTCTTGCTATGTCTTAAAAAAAAAAACCTTAAAACTTTTATATGGGGAGTGAAAACTATAAATTTAAAGTTCTTCCATAATTTTGAAATCCACAATCTCAGGGAAAGAATCTAGGAAAAGAAAAATAAAACAATAACCTTAGGACATTCATGGTTTAAGTGTTGTGGTTCTTGAATTATTCAGTTTACAACACATACAATTCGTAGAAATTGATGTTACATTGTTAAATTAGCCCATAAATGTGGTAAGGCAGATATATTAAATCATAATAAACTCTCAGACAGAAGTGCTGAAATTTATTAGGTTACTAAAATAACCAGATGGATTTACATATTTTAACTTCAATAGATTTCCATCCACTGTTATTGTGGGTGTTTTCTAGCTTAGCTTAACTTGCATTTCAGTTCTAGCTCCTTTTTAAACCAGGGTCTTAAACTTTATTCTACTCTTTTCTTTGGATCAGAATTTTACCTGTTTTTACATTAATTAAGTGTGGTTTCATGAACATCCATATTTTAAATAAAACAAGTTCATATAAAGTTAGCATACATTCTTCCAGTTTTTCTAACAGACATGTGTAAGTAAACAGCTTAAAAGAAATAGCTGCAACCATTTTTTTTTATATGTATCAAGCATGACTTATTTTATACAACTGTAGTATCTAAGCTGTTCAGAGAATTAATATATAAAGAGCCCCGAGAGAAAACCATCCAATTTTCATTTTGCTGTGTTCCATGGGTAATGAGCTGCTTTCTTCTTCAGAAGCAATTTCTTCTTAGACATGCAACAGGTTTGCAAACATCATCAACTGTAGTGACAAAGTGTATGGCTAAATGAAAAGGAAAATACTGTATTTATACAGCACGGCAGAAGGAGGAACCATCCAAGCAGTTTTTATTAACTAACCTGACAATAACGTTCCACTGTAGAGCACATGGTTCCTTGTTAGAGCGATAAAAGCTTATCTGCAGAATACAAATTTGCAGGTGCATTTGTAACTTAGCCATAACTGTAGATCTGGCTGCATCCCACCATTGGTTATAACAGCCTACCAGCTGTTCCCTCTCACAGAATACAATTTTATTCTCCAATAAAAAGGGAAGCCTCTTTAAGTCTTCTTTTTACCTTTCCCTTTTCTCCACGCCCAGCAGCTGTGTTGGATGCAGGCTGGTAGTGAGCAAAGGAGGTGCAGTGGGATGGGCAGGAGCACCAAGGAGGAACATGTCCCTTCTGAGCAGCACCTATAGGCATGGACCAAACAGCCTTAGCTCTGCTCCAGGTTCAAAGAGAATTCCCACCTTTTCCTGAGTCCATTGCCATCACCATACTTCCACAGCAGTGAACTTACTCATTCCCTTGCACCACAAACTGTGGAAAAAACTTCTAAAAAAACTAAAACATGAACAGAAATATTTTAGCTAAAGAACTTATTTTGGCCTACATGCTATGTCTGAGTTTCATTTTATTTATGGGTACACGGCACAGCAGAATTTGAGATGGAGGATTCACTGTGGAATGTCCTTCAGAAGCCAGAGCACAGGATTTGGAAAATGAATATTAATGAATTTGAAGAAGGTGGAGAAAGAAAGAAAAACATGGAAAAAAAATTGCCTGAATGACTTGAAATTAATTCATGCGGTGGCATCGTCAACCTAGAATATACAGAACAAAAACTCATGTGACTTCAGCAAATCAAATAGACATAAGTGTCCATAGACATAATTTCTGCACTAATTTGAAATCAGAAATCAAGAAATATTGCAGTTAGGGAAGGGAAAAAAACAATCCACAAATTGTCAAGGATCCACCAGTGCTGAGACGCCTTTCACCAGGAGGAAATTTTCTTTTGCACAATCTCCATTTTGGGAACTCAAAATTTAACAGGATGATGCCCTTAACAACCTGAGCAGCTTTCAACTTGGCCCAGCTTTGCAGGTTGGGCAGGACCAGATAGCCTCCAACGAGCTCTTCAAGCCTAAATTTTCCAAGATTCCTTGAAAATGTGCTGGACTATTGCTCACTTACATTTAAAACCAAGGTCACTCTTGCCTACATATGCCATTCCTAGAATTCCTATGAAAATTATCTACATGTATTGGATCCAGCAAGAATGGCCAAAGAAGGTAATGTCGATAACTAAAAGCCATGTTCTTCACCTTAAACTGCACCCACTGCTGCTTGCAATTGGATTATTATAGATGAGTTTTATGGCTTCTACTACAGCTGTTGTATTTATAGCACTGCCTTGCAATCAATAAATAAACCCAAAATACTATATAGTCTCAAATGAATGTACTTTGGTGCTTCATGGTAAAATTAATGAGAAAAATATGCATTTCTTTTGTTATGAATAACTTAATCAGCATATCGAATCACTTTAAAACTTATTTATGTGTCACAAACAAAATTGCTTTCCATATACTGTTGACTGCAACCTTAATTGTGACTGGAGATGGAGTAGAAATACTTTATTCAATAACCTATCATATAGAAAATTACAGTTTAACATTGTATTTGATGTGTAAAGCCGTGGTTGATGTGTCTTGTTTAAGCAGCAGTGAATTATAAACACATTGTAGACTGCAGCTGGTATTACTTCATTTAAGGAATGACTGAGGTAAACATTTTGTTCTCATCTTGTTTTTTTCCTTATTCTGTAGACACTGTATTTTGTATTCTGTTTGCAGAGCCAGTGCCAATAACAGGTTTTAGAAGCCAACATTTCTCCATACTTTCCAGGAAAAAAAAATCTTCCTATTATATTTCTTAATTTAATAAATGAGCCACTACATTTTCTCCCTGGCTGGGTTACATTTTGGGGGGGCATTTTGTCCCTTCACTGGATGCTTTGTGTGATTAATATAAAAGAAACTGCCCTGCAGACTGAAATCGTGTGATTACAGACGGGGCAGTCAGAGAACACAATCCATCTCCTTTATATCCTTATTTGTATTATGTCCAGGAGAAACAAAAGCCATAGGAGGAAGGAAATGCCATAAGTGCTTTTGTTCTGTAAAGCCAGAGGCAGAGGGGTAGCTGTGGGCATCCCAGCCTGCGAGCAGGACAGGCTCAAGGGAGATGTCCTGTTGCAAGGAATCCAGGACCTTGCTTTCTCCACGTCAAACAGGTTACCTTGCCAGGAAACCAAATTCCTTCTATGCCTAATTTCTGTTCACCTTGCCTGCTTGTAACACAGTGTAGAGATGTCAGGCAGTTGTGACTCTGCTTTGAAGCCTATGCTGGCAGGAGAAACTTCTTGGGGATGGAGTTCAGCAAGCAATTTTGTTCATTAATAAATGATGTCTTGTCTACAATGTTATAGAAACACATTTTCCATGGTTAGCTTGAAAACTTTTTTTCATGGCCACACTGAAATGTATACTCTTTATACAGAAAATGAATCTGTGGGAGGTTTGATTGCTAAAAGAAATGGTTCCAGGTGACCCATGAGACACGTGACGATTGCATCTAGTGTGATTTAAGGAGACTTTGTGTATTATATTCCAAAACCTGAGATCTTTAGAAAGGAGTTTTCATATTCATCTGCTCTTCCACCACCTGTTCTTGTTGTCTCTGCTTCAGTTTAGTAGAGGTTTCACCCTCCAGAATTGATCACACTTTGTTGCTGTCTTATTGTTTTGCCTTTTACTTGTGTGTCTCGATCCCACCATGAATAGCTTGAGTTCATCATGCCCAAAGCCATGCTGTGGGGTAAATGACCTCAAGAAGGGAGGTGGGTTTGTCTCACCATCTCACTGACCATTGGGAGTAAGCCAAAAGGAGCTCCTCAGGGATTTTATCCATCAGCCAGTGGAGGAGTTGCTCCTGACAGCATCAGCTTTAGCTGTTTGCAGAGGAAGCGTGGGGGGAAACAAGCCTTGACTGCAAAACATTGTATCTGTCATGCCTGAGCAGGACACAGAGCTGCTGAATCCGAGTCCCAAATTTTTCCTGTTGCCTGTGGAGGGGACTAGTGCCCTAGCAGCAAAATTACATCTCTCAGCTACCTTCTATTAGCTCCTTCACTCAGGAATTGTCTCTTTTCCCTGCCTTGAGCACAGCAACTGCCTACATCCCCCCTCTGGGTGTTTCTCTCCTGCCTTTTCTTTTTTTCATGCTCTCCAGTCTGTCACTGGAAGACAAATTGTTAAGCAAACACTTCTGCTGCTCTTCTGCCTAAACATTTCCAGCTTTTCTAAGTAAATATCAAACACATAGTGCTAACATATTCTATAATACACTTTCTCTAGTTCTGAGGAGCCATCTAACCAAAGACCCAAGTGATTTTTGTTTTGCTTCATAGTAGGACTTCCAGTGATTGGCTTTTGATTCATATCAAGCCCTGATGAGAAGCCTCCCCAGTAATATTAGCTCCTTTGTTGATCTCTGCTGGCACCTTCCCTCCTAATCGGGTCACTTGGGACAAATGTGGTTCTTCAATGGGCTGGTTGGCTTAGGTAGTAAATAAATGCACATCTAATTTAAATTGTGAAACCAATTAAAACCGTAGTTATTTCCAGCATTCAGGTTTCCAATGCAATGAATCTAAGCAGAAGCCTGGATGGTGACTTCCAAAGGCAATAAAAGCCTCTGCTGGAGAGAAGTATTTGTCAAAGAATGGCAGTGTTGACAGCAGAAGGAGGTCATGCCTCACCACCCCTCCACCACCTGGCTGTAAAACCTGTCTCTGCCCTTTCACTTATTGACTGTTTGCATTACCTCAGTTGAATCTGAGCTTTCTGGGTCAAGAGGATGGGTCCCAATTCCACACTGATCAATGTCACTGCAGCAGCAGGTGCAGTTTGCTATGGAAAGTGCCAGCAGTGGTAGGAGAAATGATAGGAAACGTTCCCTCTCCAGAAGTATTCATCCTTTGATCCCATGTTCCTGAACACTCCTTGGTTGCTGCCCTTTTATGTATTTAGCACCACACACTGAAAATCTGGCTGAGGTTGCTGTGCTCTTTATAATATTAACTTTTTTTTTTTCCCCCAACAGCTTTTAGGGTAGGACCCACAAGGTTCAGATGTGTACGTGGAATGTCTCTCAGGTCTGATGCTGGCTCGTGTTTGCCATCCCAGACAATTTTGCTTAAATCCAATGAGCATCCTGTGGACACAATTTTCACACCTAACCTAGCAAATGCTGGCACTTAAGTGAGAGATCACACTCTGCATGGCGCCAAGCTAAACGCAGCCAGATAGAAACAGAAAACCTAAATGATGCTAAAATAGAAACAGAAATAGTGACTTTTAATTTTTGGGATGATTTTGAAGCAATGTCATCTCTGCAGGCAGCTCCTTCTGCTGCTATTCCACTTCTGCGTGCAGATGTTCTCACTGGGGCAAAAACTGCTTCATCGTATCACAAGCACAGCTCTTCCTCAGGAAGAGTATGCAAAAAATTATTTGTACTCTTGCACAGGGTGAGATCATGTCAAGAGAACAGTAACTATCTCTGAGCAACTTTTCTGTCTGTGTTGGCACTGTCTGAGACATTGGATGAGGAACATGGTCCATATCCTTATCAATAAGAGGTGTTACAGCCAGATTTTCCAAGTCTAATCCCAACTCCATCAAAATCCTTGAGGGCTTCAGTGGATGTAAACAAGTTGACAGTAATTATATACATAATAATTGCTTTAGAGGGTTAAACTAAATGCAAATCTTTTATGCTGATGAATTTATTTATTGAAGCATGCATGTAAGTAGACATAAAGGAACATGAAACAACTCCTTGGATAAACACTGTGGTTTTATTTTTTCTGTCAAATGCTTTACTATTCATTAAGACAACATAAACCCCAAAAAGTTAGGCAAAAATTTACATTGTTCTATTCCACCCTAATAAATCATCATGTTTACTTAGTCATCCCTTTGATGACACTATTGACTTAAACACTTAAATATGCTGTAAAAACAGCTGGGGTTTGGAGAACACACTGACTCTGATGTTTCTTTTATCACCACTGCCACCTATGAGAGAATAAAAAAAAATAAATTAAAAAGATGAACTGATAGTGAGGACAATGTGACATTGCTCCATCAAGTTTACAGGTTTTCTCTCTGAAGGATTAACAGTTTCCACTGTGATTATAGCAATTGATATTGGGGGTACACTGCAGAATAAACAACAGGGACTCATAAAAATTGACCTGAACAAAACCCACAATTCTGTTATCTTCTCTCTTTTACCTGCTTGGCAGTTTCCACTCTCAAGGAGAAAAATTTAGAGTGGTAATATGTAAACTTTAAGACCTTAAGGCCAAGCAACAGCCCAAGGCTGCAAGCCAGTTCTGAAAAAGCAGAAAAAAAGAGCAGTGATCACACAAATCTTTTATCCATAGTATCCTTCTGTTGCTAAACCCCTAACTGTCCATTTACAGAGAGGAAGAACTGTCATCTTTTACTCTTGTACTTTTGACATCAGTGAAATATGAAGCAGACCAGACCATACACCCAGACTTTCAAAGGCAACCTGTCAGAGCACAGGGGATTATGCACTGACATCAGATGTTAAGAAGAACACAGAGGTGCACATGGGCATGAGAGAGGCAGAGGAAGCCCTCATTAGGTGGCGTGCTGCCCAGAGCTGGGGGTGGCCAGGAGCACCCTCCCATGCTGCTGTCCTGCTTGGCCAGTACAGCTGCCTGGATGGTGGTGGGCAGCCAAGCGCAGGCACTTCTGGCATGGTTCTAGGCTGCTGTGGAGGAAGGCACCCATCCTCCCCCCTCAGTGGCAGTGTGGCCATTTAAGCTCTGGTAGGTGATAATGGAAGAGGACGACAAAGCAAAATCAGATAGTTGCATTGGCTTTATATTGACTTTAGTTTGAGTGGTTCCTTTCAACACAAAATCACTGAAAAATACCAGAAAGGCTTTTCTAAATAACTTTTTTCCCCCTATTTGCAGATACTTGCACTAGTCAAAAGTCTGTCAAGGAAAAGACTTCTGCTTTCATCTGTTGCCTTCAGGAATAACTTGCTCCTGTATGAATAAGCGATGTGTTTTCCAAGGACTGAAGCACTTTGTAGTCTGCTTGGTGCACAGAGAACAGTGCTGTGGCATATGTGCTGACAAGACACAGGGTTGTCTGACCCATCCTTAATGGAGGATTTTCATTATGCATCCTATCAACAGCTCTGTGCAAGAACAAGACCTTTATACTAGATATAGGGATGATTAAGTAATCTTCAGGAATAGTGACAGATAAAAGTGACATACCAACGTGTCCCAGTTTGGACTGGAATAAAGTTGAATTTGTCCCTAGTAGATGGCAAAGTGGTTGGGATTCAGAATGAGAGTAGCGTTGGTAACATACTGATGGTTGAGTTAGTGTTCACATTAAATTAAGGCCATTCCAGCTTCTCCCAGTGGATGCTGGAAGTGCAGATGGAGCTGGGAGGGGACACAGACAGGACAGCTCAACTGTGTGGTGCTTAATTGCTGGCTGGGGTTAAGCCATGACACAACATTTAGGGCTTGAGCATGATTTAGAGAGAAAAATAATAGGTGTGACATTCAGGAAAGGTCAAGAAGCAGTTTAGGTTTAAGATTTAAGGAAAACCCATTCATGTTCCACAGAAGGCTATAAGCTGTATTATCTTCTGGAACTCAATATCAGTCCATTGGCCTTTCCCAAATAAGGGGTTATAAAGTATTAAATAAACCAGCTGAGACCTTCTTTTAAATGTCATGCTGAAATCCACATGTGATCAGCATAGTAGGAGTAAAATTACAGTAGGCGAAATTAGTTGCTTTGTCTTGTTAAGAGCTATTTGCATAATGGTCTGCTGACTTAAAGGCATCTGTTCTTCTGCAGCCCATCATCTACAGCTAATAATCGCTATATTAGAAATCAAGTCTCCTTTGTACACACAGATTGCATGTCCTCCATTTTTGCTGCTTATTTTGGTGTTGCTGTTTGTTGTCCTAGAGGAAACACACTGAAATTCTCATCACATACACTCGAATAGCATGAAGCAACTCCCATTTTTCACTTTCCAATCAGTAGAGTCTAAAGTGTCTTTGCATCTAAATAAACTATTTGCATGATAAACAGACATCTGTATGAAACTGTTGGCATACAGTTTGCTAATATCCTTCTTCTGTACTCTTTTCAGATGCTGAATCTTCTCTTTCATTTTAGAAAGACCAAGCTAGTGCAATAGATCTATTAAAAATGAAGTTTTATGAATATTTACCCGATTTGGACAAATAAAGGGAAAAAAAACTGAATGGAAAAATGCTTAGTTTGTTTTTAAGAGATTACGCAAATGCTCTCAGATCATTGTCTATATTTTTTATTTGACTTTCATTTCCCTTCTCATTGCTATATATCTTGGACTTGTTAAAGAGTTTATTGTTACATTTTTGTTTGATCATGTTCTGCTAGCTGACAGCTCCTGGTTAATTTATGGGGCTTCAGCTAGAGTTAGGGTCCCAGCCCGCCAATTGAGTGTCCTGAGCACTTCAGGTCTTATTCTGGTGAGTAAAAATCACCTGGACAAAGACCTGAATTAACAGGGAGCTGAAAAGAGCTCCAGTCACTGACTTTTATTTAATCCTTAGAGGAAATGTGTTTCTCTCCAGCATGTCTGCGTTTCAAACCTTTGCCTTCAAAACTTTAATTAACCTTGATAGGAGCTTAATGGTTGAATCTCTGCATGCTGAGATCAGAGTCTAAAAACAGGCAGTTGCTCCAGTTTTCTAGGGAGAGCAGACACCGTAGCTTCCACTTGAAATGCAGCCCTCGAAAATGGTGACAGCACCCACTGCAACTGCGTGAGCTGTAGACCCCATTTCCCCTAATTTCATCTCTGAGATAACTGACATTGTGAGAACACATCACAGATATGTCAACAGTAGTACAGTAGCCACTGTCAATGATGTAAGTGCTTTTCTGCTTTTTATTCAGAAGGAAATGTACCCAAATGTATAAACATATTTTCCCACTGTGGAGATGGTAAAAAAATAACAAACACGAGATACAGAGGCATCTTGTTCTCCATCAGCTGTGTTACTGCTGAAGGGTCTCTTGGCTCAAGGACTTTATCTGCTGACATTTGAAAAGCTGCCTTTCAGTGGGTAAGCCTGGGCTAGGTAAGAGGAAGGCAGCAACGTACCCTGCTGCTGGGAACTCCCACCCTCCATAGCACTGCATGGGCATCACACTTTGTAAAGCAGAATCTCACTAAAACCAGCAGGAACATCATTGTGTTCTGTGTCTCAAGCAGTCTGCAGTTGATTTTCAAAGAAGGTTACACTAGACATCAAAAGTCCACGTTTACTATTTCTGATCTAATGACCTTCATTTTTTTCCTGATTCTAACCTCAGTGCTGCATTGTGTCCTCCCAGGTGATTTCAGTAAATTCTCCACTCATACATTGCCTTGGAGATGAAGGCCAGGGTCTGACATTGACTCCCCTTCTCCAGGACAGCCAGATTCAACATGAAAAAGGTGGATAGATCTCACTGTTCCACTGAAGGCTAATCTTCCTCCTGTCCCTCACCTTGTATGCTACCTGGTTAAAATACAACAACAATTTACTTCTCAATAAAAGCAGAGCAAATATCTGAAACAGTTGATTTAAAGCTTTCCCAAGGCCAGGATCAGACATTCAGCATTGCAGATTTTACCTCCCTCTGGACCTGTAGTTCTGTGTGCAAATGTCAGGGAAGCAATTCCTTCCATTCACAAACGGAGCTGTTGTGTGCTGCAGAATTTAGAGCCCAGCAGCTTATGAAAGAGCATAATTCAATTTTCCTGTTCAGTGCACAATCAGCAGCGATGTTCATTGCCTTCCACACTCCAACACAACTTCACCAGAGAATTGTCTTTTCATGCATGTAAAAGCAAATTTTTAACCCCCCCCCCCCCAATCTGAACAGTATTCTGCTGAATTTGGATGGTCGTCTTCTGATCACCAAGGAGGACAGGCTGACGTTGAGAGCCTCAGCTGGGATGTGAGACAAGATTATTTTCTAAATCTATTGAACAGCTCATGCTTTTTTATTTTTTTTTTCCTTTTTAGTTCCATCTCAGCTTCAAAAAGAAACAGCAATTTAAGAATGTTCTTGTTTGCCACCTTAGCATGTTTGGGGGTACTTCCAAGTGATTTCTTACACGGGTATGCAAAACAAAATTTATGAAATGGTGTCTTGTAACTCAAACGTGGAAGATTGATGTGTGGATTTGTATCACAGGTAAAATCTGCTCAGTTCCTGTAGTTTAAACTAGGTCAATACTGAAGCAGTTTGTTAATGACATAATTAACCAGCAACCAGGGAGCTAAACATTTACAATCCATAACAACAACACAGCAGATAATCCATAGTGTTAGACTTTTATAAAAAGTTTATAGGCCAGTTTCTCAGAGCCCCTGAGCACCTCATCCGAGGGGCCGGGCTTGCCAGAAGAGGGCTGTGTGAGAACTCCCACAGATTTACCAGGTTAGTTTTGTTATACAGTTTATTTTTTACAAGCTAGAGTGTTTTTAGACTAGTTTTACATTTTTCTTTAAATAAAATTTGAATTAAAACGTTCATCAGCTCCTGAGCAGTGCTTTGTAAAGACTGTAGGTCAGATTCTAACAGAGGAAGACTGAATCTATTCAACTAATTAATGCATATTTCCATAAGCTGTTCTCCAGAGGAAGAGTATATGAGCAAAATGCACTGGGCAGCGCTGCAGAAGTGCCACATCTGCAGTTAGGGTGTCTTCCAGAACAATTTTGCCTGCAGAGCCTCCAGCCAGTGACAGGGCAATTTATCACTAACCATCTACTGCAAAAGACAGTTCTACATATTTTAAGTTTCTTTAAAGCTCTAAAGCAAGTTATTATAATGTTGATTACATGTCAAATTTGAATCTACTCATAAACTAATTTCATTGGCTGTCAAAGATAAGTCAAAGACATAAACACGTTTCTTTTTTAATCACTGCAAACATTGTTTAATTGCACGTGCAAATCTTAAAAACACAAACCAGCTGAGAGAATTTTTGCAGCTTCAATCTAAACAAAGATTTACTTCACTGCATGGAGGAAGATCCTTGGATTATAAATTCCCTGAGTATTTTCAGAAGTTTAAGTTTTGCTGTTTTTTTGTCCTCTATTACTTTCTGAAGAGCATATCAAGCCTCCTACTGTGGGAAACAACTAATGTATCTCATTAGTCATAACTACGTCAGCATTTTTGTTCACATACCTTCATACTGCCTTCATACTGCATAATATATAGTATAGCTGTATATATTTTGGATAAAACTAAATCATGGTACTTCTCCAAATGAGGCACCTACTGTGCTCCAACTGCCCATAGAAATTCACTCCACAAGACGAAGTAAAGATAATCAAAAATACAGTCCTTGAAATGCATCAGGAGTGGATGAAGTTACACCACTGTTGGTACAGTGATCAGGACTCTTGCCTTTGGCAGGTGCTTGTACCAAAGCTTTGGGGAGCACATACGGAATTTCACACTGCACCCCAGGAATGATACATCCAAAGTCTCTTACTGCAGATATGGACTTGCCTGTGAATGTGACAGTCCCTAATAATGGCTTTACACCCAAGTGCTCCACACCCATTAAGGACCAGGCAGGGGGGAGAGGGGGTGTGTTTTTCCACAATTTCCAGAGGAAAAGGTAAAATTTTTGTATGGAAAACAAAGGAGGAGTATTTGTTCTAAGTTTTATCAACTCTGCTTCAAGAAAAGTGCCCACAGGAGCTCATGGATACGGAGGATAAGGAATGAATGAGCTGTGTGTTTCCCAGCTGAGTGTGCTGGAACCCATAATGCACAGAGCACAAGACAAGGGTTGGCTGTGTGAGGCACATTTAGACAAGTCTGAAGCAAGGAATTTATAAATTTAGAGCAAATTGATTAGGAAGTACAACAAAGCTTGGAAATTGGGAAGAATTTGTGAGGTAATTTAAACATTCGTTATTTTCGTTAGATGATTAACTTGCAAAAGCTGACTCTGAATACCAAGGCATCTGTATGAATGTGAAAAATATAGTGGGGTTGTCTTTTATTTTTTACACAAGCACTGAATCATTAATAGGCCCTAATAATTTGATAATAAGCCAGTGAAATGTAGGATAAAAGAAATTCATCCTCTTCCTTTGCTCACTGATGACTATAAATTTGCTCAGACAAAAAAAACCCTGTTATGTAGTGACTAAAAATCTGTAATAACATGGTAGCTGACAAGTAAATGTACGTTCTCTGCTTTTAAAACACAATTTAATAAAAAGAAAAAAAATCAAGTTTCTTGCAGAAACTTAACTGTCATTTGAACTACACTATTAACTTTTAACATGTCATTGTTTTGACGATATAGTGATAGGCCACTCTCAGAAATTCATTCTTTAGGCTTCTCCCATAGTTATGAATTTTGATTTGCAGATGATACTCCAGTAAACTGCTTGATGTCTGTTTGCATTAGCAAAGCAAAGACTGTAAAATGTGTCAGAATGATTAGGGTCAAGATGGTAAGAACAGCAGGGAGAGAGATGAAGGATTTGAATAAAAACATCTGCCTTTCTTGGCCACTGAAGTAAAAACAATCCATGATGCAATTTATCCCAGCTCTTTGTTCGCTTTGCTTTTGTTAGAAATGTCAAATGGAAACGAAATATTACCTTCATGTTTCCAACTTAATTTCACCCTGGCAAGAGAAACATTAAAAACTTCGTTTCAGGTCAAAACAAAACTCACATAAAGAAATAGTCAAACAAATAATGCTAGAATATTTAAAGATGTATAAATGCAGTGGGATCACCAAAACAACAGACTTAGTTTTGAAATATTGAACAAATATATTTTTCCCCCTAGGTATGAAATCACTTTCTACTGAAAGCTTTTGAGTTTGGCTGTTTCGTTTTGGATTATCAAAAAGAAAACATTTCTGCTTCTTATGTCTATATTTTAGATTTCCACATGCCTTCTCTTTACTTTTCTACCCTTAGAACTCAGCTCAAAAGAACAAATTATTCATTATAGCATCAAACTCAAAAAAGGTCTGGTTGCCTTGAAGTCTAAATTTAAAAGCTGGGTGACCTTTGACTACAAAAAGGTGCAAATGCCCATTTAACCTCTTCTTCTTTTAGGGCACTTAAAAGAATTCTGCAGAGATTTCCAGGGACAGAGGCACATCAAGGCCCTCTGAACAGCTTTAGAATTTATCCCCTGTAACAACTGATTATTTTCCTAACACTAACAGAAGCTTTGAGTATCTGAGTTGTTGATTTCTCCAACAAATTTGGCTGATACGGGCTAACAAGACCAAAAGGTTCTTCAGCAGATTATAGAGTGGCAAAAGTATACTTCACAAGAACCAGCTAAATATCTGACAACTGAATACTTCTTGCATATATTGCATAAGCCCCCTTTTAAAAAATAATGACATGTTTTTAAATGTTTTAGCTGAAAACTAAGAATGTTGAAAAAAGCCTCTAATTTCTTTACTTTCCTTTTTTTTTAATCTTAAGAAATTATCAGTTACCAAAGATAAGCTCAAAGAAAACAGCTTTGCACTACCTATCTCATAGAACAAGAGCAGAAATGTTTAATGGATGGAAACACAGAAAAATTAAAACAAGTAATCATGCTTAAAATTTATCGACTGTGATGTTGCTATAAGGAAACAAACTAAAATAGAAAACTTGTAAAGCTAACCATTTATATGTAAAATAGAAACTAACAGTGTAACATAACAGAAAGCTAAGAATTTAGTTAAAGAAAGGCAGATGCTTCTTTGATCTGCCATCCAAGACAGCTAACAAACCCTTATCAAAGCTAACAGGCATCCTGCACCTCTCAGCAAAACAGGGAAAAAAGAAGAATAGGGATAGCAGGACCAGATACCTTGAACAAATGGAAGGACTTGTTTTCTAATGATAACGAAGCTTATTCACAAACAAGGGAAGAACATCCCAGCTTTATCTGAAGAAAGCAAAGACAGGATGATATCTGTCACAAAGGTATTGACCAGGACTGATCCAAAGCTATAAACTTGCCAAATCATCACATTCCAGACAAGAGGTGAAAAGTACATCGTGAGGAAGACATACGGCCTTCCTCCGAGGGACCACCGCCCGCTTTCAAAGACCCCGGCCCACAATTACCAGGAGGAACTGCGCAAGCGTGAAGGCCTGATAAACTAATTAACATATGAAGCGGGGATAGGCGGGGTTAGGTAATGAATATGTATAGGCGTCACCTGAATATGTATTGTTTCATTGCATAAATGTAGGAGGACTTGCCTCCTCGGGTATGCACGCTTGTGGTGGAGTAATCCCCCGTGCATCTGCGCGCAATAAACATACCTACTTTATAACTTTCGAGTTATAGAGTCTGTTTCCGTACGTCAATGTAAAGTTCAGTGGAATGATTTCTTCTGGTATTTATAAACAGATATTCTTTTGCATTCAATTAAACTGTTAAGTAAAATTTGAATGTCCATAATTACAACAGAAAATAATCTTTTTTCTTAAGAATTTAGTTAAAATAAAAAGTTCTGTTGATTCTAGGCATCCAAGAGCTCTGGAAATAGTATTAACTCTTACTTCTAAGCCCAAGCAGATCTTTGACAGTTTATACCACAGGATTACCTAAAAATGCAGGATTTCCCACAGAGAAATACTATCTAAAAAAAAAAAAATCTGTTGCCTTGTTCTTTGAAGCATCTGATTATGATCTTTTATCGGTGACAGTAGTTTGTGATAATAAAGGATGCTGAAAAGATAAACCACAGTAGCTCTCTGTTCCTTCAAATTTAATTTCCCTCCCTGCAGCGGGTCCAGTAAATACAACCTTGAAAAAAATCAAAGGTATCTTTACAGAATTCTTCACCCTGCCCGTGCTGCTGGCCCAGCCAGTCTGGCCCAGACATTAATTGTTGTGAAATGTTTGATATGCCCATTGGGAAATTGTATAGAAAGTCTCCAAGCTGTGCAGGTGCTCTCTGATAATGGCCTGTCATCCTTTTGTTAACATTTGCACTATAGAAATACAGCTATTTTTGTGTCCAGAGCTGAGAGGAAAACAGGGATAAATATAACAGATGTAAGGCTTATTTCCCAGTATCTGTTATAATTGTCACATATTCTCTTTAAAAGACATTTCACATTCAGCCCCAAACACTATAGACTCTGAAGTGCTGAGAGAATAAAACTTCACTATTAATGTTGCATAAATCCCAAGTAAACCAAGACAAGCTCAGCCCTCCTGATATGTGATTTTGGGGAGTAGAAATGACAAATTCCAAGTCCTTTAACTGTCACAAACCCCATAAAAGTTGTTTTATCAGAAAGGGAAGAGTGTATGAGTTACCACTTAGCCTGTGTACTCTCCAACTGCGTGACGTCCTCCTTGATGGTATGTGCAACACATGGCAATTTCCCATTCTTTCCCCACTTAATTAACATGAAAAAGATGTGCCTTTCCATTATTTGAGAATATTCTTTGCTTCTCTAGATGAGGCTGTAATTAATGAGACTGCAAGAAAAGAGAAAAACGAGAAATATGAGTCTTAAATTAATGAGCTATTACAGATGAGAGCTGTTCAACCTTGCCAGCTAGCACAATGGCAGGGAGACAATGTCTGCTTTTTTATATTAAAACAATTTACATTAAAACATTTTTTAATTAAAAGAAACTGATTGAGTGGAGACAAAGGTCTCTTATTCCTTCTCCAGTAACCTATACTTTTTTTTTTGTCCTTTTTCTGCTCAGGATGACACAAATGATGTTTGCCTGGCAAAGCAGTTGGAGGTGACGGAGATACTCAGCACCCAAAATTACCAGATTTGACTTTTTAAAAGACTTCATTGCAACATCAGTTACAAGCTGCCTTCCACATCACTGCCTTAACCCCACCCAAAACACGTGGCTGGTTTCCCAAGCACTCCCCCCTCCCCCCCAACACGGGGCTGGTGGAAAACAGCAGAAAGCTGGTGCCCCATGTGTGCTGGGCAGCAGGATCCTGCCAGCTGACCCATCCTTTCATCTGGAGAGACAGATGTTAGAACAGAACTCATTTAAAACAGCTCTTCCCGACTACAACAGATGATGAAAGATAAAGTGAGAAGCAGGATGTGCCTAAAAGCACCTTGAGAAATGAAGGAGAGATTTCTGCTTTTCCTAGGCACTGGGAAATGACAGTGGGGATCACCTTGCAGTGGTTCTGCACATGGTGAAACATGAAAAAGAATCAAATAGATTCTTAAAAAATACAGGATGAATATGCAAAGAGATATTGCCCATAATTTGACAGGTGGTTTTAATGTCTCGTTGTACAGTAATAATTAGTATCAGGCTAGAAAATTGTGGTATTCTTTGTACCAGGCAAGGATGGGTTTTTTTGTTTTGACTTTTTTCTTGTCTCCTCTCTATTCCCCCTTGTGCAGCGTGCTCCTTGAGGCTCACCTTTTTGCTGTGCAGCTGACAACAAGCCTATTACCGTGGCAGGTCAAATCTATTGCTTCCTGACTAACATATCCCAAGTGTAACCTGCTCAAGACATTTCATAAGGCTTCCAGCTCTCATAGCTGAAAAGGGTGAAATTCCCTGGGGAAAAAAAATCCCAAACCA
>NW_008608601.1:33963-135130 GCF_000691845.1 Merops nubicus | reverse complement strand
CAAAATAAAGGTTAATGTCCTCCTTTTTCGTTTTTATTTGGACTTCACCAGGCTGCTGAAAGGTCTAATTCTGCCTGTGGACATTGCTACACACATGCAACAAACACTATCTTGCAAAACTTATTTTATAGATTGTGGTGGGACAGCTCTTTTGTATTTTGTTTTGGTACTATCTGCAGCAAAATACATCTCCAGTATATAACTAAAGCTCCTGTGTCCTACAGTGGGAAATCAGAAATATTCGCCACTCAAGTGAGTTAGTGTATTGCTATAGATACACACACAGACCAACATGCTCCTAGCTCTGGATGAGTAGCATTTTATGGGGTTTTTAAGCTTTGTTCTTTTGATTTCAGCTAAGCTCTCAGAGAAAGGAGGCAGAATAAAACTCCACATAACCAACAATTTTTGGTGCGTTTGAGCTTTACTTTTTGGAGAAAGAAAATATTTAAATTTTGAAGTGCACCCAGGACCTCTTACTGATAGGGGGTGCAGTCAACACCATAGGTACAAGACTGCAAAACAGGGAGGATGAGTATCAAAGCCCAGCATAGCAATGTTTTCACAGATTAAAAGTTGGGTACAAATATTTCACTGCACAAGAACCTGGAAAGGGGAATAACAATGTCAATAAAAAAAAATTGATGACTAGAGAAAAGCCTTCACAGAATGTGATTCAAGTGATGCTGTAGTTGATTGAACTTGCAGAATGACAAGACCATTTTCTACTGTAGTGTCTGGTCAGTTGGTTGCTCTCCTACAAAATCACTAAGATGTGCTTATCATGTCAAATAGTTCCAATCCCACATTAAAAGCTGATTTTTGAGAGATAACAAGCAATTTTATCACCTGGCCTATAACTGCCTCTTTACATCTTGTTATTACATTACTCACATTCTACTGTATGGAGCGTAGAAGGGTTTGTGGGCAGGTGTATTTATGAATTAATAATAGACTGTAAAGTACAAAAGAAATGTTTAACAACTTGTACATATCTACACTTATATTTCAAAGTTCTTTTCTGTACTCATTCTATGTTCATAGAATATAATAAATAGATTAATACTAAGAGATGTAATATAGATTTCCCCTTCTCCTTGGCACCATGAATTAATCTGTCCTTACAGGCAACTAATTATAGGAGGAGTTGAATGTTTCATTGGTTTTTTTGCTTGCTATAAAAACTATGTCCCATCTGATGCCACAGTGAATAAAGCACTTTACAAATTTAAAAGGAAATGTTCTTGTTATGTTAAGAAGTGCAAAATTCTGAAGAGAGTGTTGAACTGCCAATGACACCACTACCAAATGCTATGAGAAGAGCAACACACAGGGTTTTTTTTCCTCCTTGCCATGATATAGCATCCTCCTTAGCTGGCTGCATGCTAGAAAGACTAGACATATCAGTTAAATACTTTTTCTCAAAAGTCATTGTCCTAATTATTTTGAATACAATTATTTGAACCTTTGCTTTCAGATGTGAAAAGGCAAAACGACTCCATAAAATGAACCCAAACTCATTATTTTGCATTCTAGTCATTAATAAAAATAAGATTACTCAGATATTGTCTACACCTTCTTCCCTTTAGTGTTCCTAATTTAGCAATTAAAATTTGGGTTGCTGAAAGTTTTGCAAACCCAGGGCAATAAAAAGATTTTTCTCAGTCTTTTTTTTTTTTTTCGTTTTGCTCCAACAGGCTTTTCTGAGTTAGTGAATTATTTTTCTCTACATAATAATTCAAACCAGTATGTGTTCCCGGAGGATGTTCATTTCTTTTTTTAAGTACACTTTTTCCCAGCTAAAATGGTATTTGAAAGAGGGCGAAGGAAATGAGGAAGGAAATGAGACAGATCTATCAATCACTGAGCAGTTTTAAAGAGCACTGACTACATTTTTTTTTTTACAGGAAATATATTATGTCCTGATTCAGGAATAAGAAGAAATTAGATCTCACAAATTATGCATGAGCTAAATCCAGCTTCAAGCTCCTTTTTGGTCACCCAGGGCCATCGGGACACACGAAGGGTGGAAAGGTGCACGGATGCACCTTCAGGGTGCACTGCAGGATGCAAATGCAGAGCAATATACAAACTAAAAAATCAGGCTTATTTCAACAGACTTTTAGTATTGAGTTGGCACATGCGCATCAAGGGCCAGCAATGAAAGATTCATTTTTGATGCAGTACTGTTCACCCCATCAAAGACAGTCATGTGATATTAAGGTTATTATACCCTGAGAGCAAGACCCAGCTGGCACCACTACATTTAGCTGAACATCAGCCCGTGTGGGATTTTCTTACAGATGGCAGTTGTCTCGTCTGCACTGGAAAAGGTAAAAGCAATATAATTTCATTACTTGCAGCCAGCCTTTGCCTGTCACATCTGCAGAGCAATGACACCACAAGAAGATTTTTTTAAAGTGTTAGATTTTGCTCAAATAACATATAATGGCTTCACTCTGCATGTGAAAAACCTAAGAAATGGGTCAGTTTATCAGCAGCTAAAGACCATATATTCAATAGCTCTGTAGCTTTGAAGAAGTAATAGATGCTTTATTATTAGCAATCACAAATGTTATCAAGATCTGTAAAGCCATTGCTTAACTTGGTGCTGCTCATTGCTTAAAAAGCATTTTTCATTACAAAGCCACCAAAATTCTGGTCCACTTCATTAGTGACATAATTGAAGTAATACGAAAAGGGGTCAGTTTGGGGATTCTTTTATGAGTATTAATTAATTCTATTAATCAACATTACTTAGATTCTT
Source organism: Merops nubicus (assembly GCF_000691845.1). NCBI lineage: Eukaryota > Metazoa > Chordata > Aves > Coraciiformes > Meropidae > Merops > Merops nubicus. The sequence goes on along the minus strand of NW_008608601.1, from coordinate 132,363 downwards.
TCTTGGAAATGGTAGTTAATACTAGGGAACTATGGCCAAAGTAGGAATCTCATATTTATTTGATTTTGAATTTAGGAACCTAGTCCAGAAACCTGATTAACAGGAGGAAAATTCTACCTTCCGAATTCACACTGAATTTTTTACATAGTTGGTGTTCAGACTTTAACTTCTGCTGCTGTTTTTAGTAAGACGCAGAAAAATACGCACCCAGGAAATCCTCTTCTGGCTTTCATGACCCATGATGAAGAAAAATAGAAAAATGAGGAAGGGTTCCAAGTGTGTACAAATCTCCAATATCTATGAGCTCTGATACTCAGGGATATAAATATATGATACATTTAAATGTTTTCTTAAATCTGTATACCCATACATATGAATCTGTAACAATAAACCCCCCATTCCTCGAATGTCATACATTAATATGCATTGTATGGTTTAAAAATAGTATGAAATTAAATTTCAACTTGTTCTGACCACGACTATAAACATACAAAAATTTGCAAACTGTCTTTCAGTTTGAAAAACCACCCGTCTGCCTAGTAACTGTCTTAATTAGTAACCATGAAGAAGCTTCATTAATTTTTCTGTATATGAAATAAAAATCTCAGTGGTGAATTTCAAAAGAATGGAAACATTGTTCTTTATTTATTTCCCCCCCTACAGTTACAACAGGGAACTGACATTTCAAATTCTTTTTTGTAGCCAAAATAGTATTATTTCAGAGGATGCTTGGAAATAAATTCCTGTTCTCTGTCTTATCCTGCTTACTGTGACCAGAGTTTGAATATAATGTGCAAGAAAGATGCATTTACTCATTCACTCATGGAAATGAAACAAATTATCATCGAACAACTTGCCAAATGTTGGGCTTTACTTGTCCTCACTCATAATTAGCAGCTTTGAAATATTTCTCATCCAGTCTTGGTTCCCCAAAATAATAAGGAATAAACAATCCATGTATATGTTCTTTGCTGTTTTATTTAACAGCTGCATTTCAATTCATTTTTTATTTCCTTATATCGTTCTACAGAACTATGTATCATTAAAGAATTCCCAGCACTACACATTATATAGGAATACTTTTTACATATCATAACAGAATATACTGTCTATAATACAATATTAATTATGGATGATTATATGCATTGCTATAAATATCTAAAGTCTACATATAAAAATCTAAATTATGGATTTATATAGATACCATGTATAATAGTACATGTTATATTACTATATACTAATATATCGTATAAAAATATTATTTGGTATATAAATATACTGTGTATATGTAAATGCTAATTTTAATGCTTGTACTTCCCTTCAGGTCATCACAGACCTTTTGTTCCCAGAAACTTCACTGAAATGATATGGCTATGAAATAATCAGGCCCAGGGATCCTTAAATAATCTTGAATTTTAAAACCCACCTGATGTGGGTCCTATTTCAATCAGTGATTAGCTCTTTCATTTACATCAGTATGTCCAGATTTTGTTCGGGTGTTTTTTGCTTTGTTTAATTTTGGTTTTTTTTCTTTAAATGACATCTTTCCTCACATTTCTCAAAAATCCACTAGCTTGAACGTCAATTTGTGATGAATTATAAATCCATAACACCAAGAGTAAGGCCATAATACTTTCTAAACATCATGTTTTCCCCTATCACAGGAAAGATATAAGTAAGTTCTCCCTGTTTAACAGGCACTAAAAAGTGTGTTGAACACTTTTTCTTAACTTTGCCAAGGCGTATGGTTCTGAAATATGCACTTATGCTTGCTCTATTTTTAAAGGCTTTTAAAATTGAAGAACAACATTGAAACCATTGCTTACCACATCCACTTGTGTTTAACGTTGTCTTTAATTACCCAGCAAGTGCCCCAGCAGTATTTGCTCAGCAGTGTGCCAGCCACAGCGCAGGGTTCAGCACTGATACTTTCCAACACAATACCTCAGCCAGGGTGTCAGATGCTCATCCAGCACCATCTGTGCCAGATCAGTCCTCCAAGTTCAGTGACCTGAGGAATATGAATAAACCTACCTGCAGAAAATGTCTTTTGTCAATGGGACGCGACCGCTGTATTGTACTAGCACCCACTGGAGCCGAATTTAATAGCAACATAATGCTTGAAACCGGCACTTCAGTCGACAGGCTGACAGTACAAAAGACAGGAAGATGGGAAGAAGAAAGTGAGAGGATATTATCTGATGCATAAAATGAAATCCTTCTGACTGTTACATCACTTCATACTACAGGTCAATATTTAGCGATGGCAGATGTTTAACCAAGTGTTTCTTGATACGCCAAAATACTATTTGCTTGTCATCGCCTTAATCAGAAGTATTCCTATTAAATTACAGCTACAAAGTGACACATACACATGACAAACATCCAGATTTCAATGTATTTGCTAACTGTTACATAGCTTTAGTTGAATACTCACCAACTGAGCATTGAACAGAGCAAGGCAGCATGTTTACAACTCCCATGCACATGCACCGATGTGCAATGTTACACCTAAAACGTTGCTCATCTGCTTTCAGATGCGTGGGTGAACTGGCAAGACTGTGTCAATGAAACAGCAGACCTGATATTGACTTCATCTCCAGTTCTTGGGAGTGAAGAACTGCCTGGTTTAGGAACATCAACATTTCTAATTATAAGGCCTTGTTTTTAGAAGCTTCTAGCTTTAATTATTTGAATTATTTCCAGTTTGGACTTCTACCCCAGGAACAACCTTTAGTTTCAGGGAAAGCAATTTAACTCATGTCCTGTGTAAGCTCAGGGAAAAGAAACCATTTACTTTTCCAGATTTAAAATAATAAAAATCATCCTAGTGACCTTTCAGTTCTATATCTTAATAATGACTGAAAAAGTGTCAAGGGTATATCATATATCATTAAGGATTACTTTTGCCAGATCTGAAATACTTGAAAATTTACCCTCTGAAATCTGTGGCTGGTGAGATCAAAGTGCATGAAAGTAGATTGTTTCTGTGTTCACTATTTATGATGCTACTGTAGATTATGCAGAGTTAAAACAACTTACTGAAATTAAGGTAGCCCACATTTCCTAGAGGGAAGGGAGCTCAGCAAAGCTTCAGTGGTGCCAGCTGTTCAAAAGCAAGAGGAGAGAGACCTGGTGTGCTTGCAGATGATCTGCAGGACAGCCAAGGAGGCGTCTGTAGAGTTCACTCTATAGCTCCTGGATGACAGAAGGCTTTTCTAGGTGAGCTGCAGGGGATGGATGTCCAGATTTCCACGTTGCCCAGATATCGGTGGAAGGTTGATGAGCTGAGGACAAGTGCAAAGGAGAAGACACAGCAGCAAATGGGCTTGTTTACAAACTCTTTTCTCATTGTGTCTTCTTCAGGGGATATTGTTTTCTCTACTTAAAGTGCTTCTTATTGACTATCTGTAACAAAACTTAGATGTTTTGTCTGTAGTATAAAGTAACAAAGTTTAGATTTCTGGCTGTCCTATTAAGGAAAGGGTGCAGGCAGATACATCCCAAGCTCCTGACTGAGCAAGGCTGATGTACATGTGTGCATTTAGGAGATGCCAGCACCCACAGTTTATGCAGATACCCAAACAGGGACTGAATTGCTGCTTTTGCTATGGTTTCTTCTGACTGTCAGTGAAGTGTCCTTTACCTGTAGCAGAATCAGAAATCTTCCTCCCTCCATCAATTTCTGATGATGATTTCAAATAAACAGTCACTTTTGTTTACCTTCATTTAGTTCAACATAGCTTGGTCGCTAGGTACTAATACATAACTCTAATAATCTCTTGCAATTAGTGTTAATTACAGTATGTAAATCTATAAAACTGAACTATTTGTCATGATAAAGAACAAAGAGATCACTGCATCATCGCTGTATTACCAGGTTGAACGTGCTGTGGAAAAATAAAATTAATTCTTATTATCTTTCTTACTTTTCTGAATCAGGGTACAAAGAATTTTGCCACACTTGTTTTATGGTGCAAATGTGAAAACATTTGACTCTCTAAATGCCATTGTACTTGAAAATAACTTTCAGAACGTTATGGAGAAGTGTTTTCAGTTACAGAACATTGTTAATAGCGGTCAAGAAAATTTTGTTGGTCTGATAGTTTACCTACATCATTTACTCTAGACATGAGTTGTTTCATGTATTGAATTAAGATAAAAAATTATGTAAATTGTTACAGTGTTACAATAAAATCCAGTTAGTGTTTTATAGATCATTAATCTGTATACTCGACTCACAATACCGTTAAGAATACTTCAGAGGAAAAAATTAGTGGTCTGTGGCTATGGCTAAGATTTAGGGTTTGTTTGGGGTTTTTTTTAACTATTCATTTAAATAAATCAATATTTCTTCCTCAGAACATTTCAGGAATTCAGTTTTCTATTTTACATACAGACATTGCCTTGATCTTTGTCATTTCAATAACGTGAACATCTCTTAGTTACAAGTTTCACAGTGCGAAGTAATATCTGACCATGGATGAGATTTCACTGCAGAATTTTTCGCTCATGCACTTGTATTTACCTGTACATTTATGTATATATAGGTATGTGTTATGCACATATGCTTACAAATACATATACACATCCATACAGACAGAGAGATTAACTCAGAGAAGTCTCTTATGCAAAAGGAAAATAGACATGGAAGTTTAAAGTTTGAGACAATCTAAAATCCATCTTGTACTCTTACAAAAAAGAATATGTTGAGCCTGCTTTTCAAGTGGAAATTAAATTGCTTTGAACTGCAAACTTTGGAATATCTAATAGAGAAGCGTTTTGTCTTTTATTTGCAAAGAGAGGGATATGGTCCATGACCTGGTTGCCAGGCAACTGCATGGAGTGACAAAACATTTTCTTAAGATGTGCTGCCCGTGATGTGTCCGCACAGGGGAAGCGATCCAGCGGCACGGCTCTTCCTGAAACAGATCATAAAAGCGGTTTAGAGTATTCTGGAGAGACCAAGTAAGTGCCAGCGTGACTTAAATTGCATAAACTTAAGCTCTTTCATGACCACATTCTTCCTAATGTTGAGTGACCACATATCAGAGGAAACAGCAAGGTCTCAGTGCTGGGCTGTGGAAATCCTCACTCTCGCTGCTGGAATGAAAGGACAGTTCCACTGAGGGAAAACACATACACCTCTGGTAGTGACAAACTGTTAATGCTCTTTCCTTTTTTTTTTTTTTCCCACAGATAAATTGAGATGTTTCATCTCAAGCTGAAAGTATGTTAATGTGTTTTTAAACTGTAGTTCTCTAAGATACGACCATAAAGAACAGAATCAATTTTAAATATATACCAGCCTCTCAATATGAGGCCAGAATCTCCAGTATTTGTTAAGTCATACCTGCAGTATATATCAGATATAACTACATTGTATACAGATAAAAGATTAATGTATCCATTATTATTTTTCCTAATTCTGTATGATTATGGACAGCTATTCTAAAAATAATAGGTATGAAGATAAGCAGGGATTCCCCCACTCATCATCCTCAAAAAGTAACTTACACTGAACATGAGTGGCAATCAATGTCCCATCTGAAAGTAGTCAAGTAATCCTGAGAGTAGACATAATAAATTTCTACAGCTTTAAGCAAAGCAAGAGGATTAACCCCCCCCACCAACGTGCCTTTACTCAGTTCTGTCTCACCTGATCTTCACCATTGCCCAGGAAAAGGGACATACAAAAGCAAAAGCATACATGCATGGAAAAACCCCCCAGGATCACCATCTTATAGCTAGAGAAAAACTTCTAACAGTAAAGCTTTTGGAAACAAAACAACAAATAACCGCACAACGTTCCACCCATCCCAGTATTTTATGCTGTTTTTCTGATGGTACATAGATTTATTACATTAATTAGATGGTAGTGAAATATTAAATAATACACATTTCCAGAAAGCAGAGAGCTGCTCAACAATTCACAGGTTTCACGTATGTTAAAAAAAATTAAATAACAAAAAAAAAACACCAACACCCCAACAAACATTTAAAAAGCAAGCTAGATTATTGCTGACTCTTATGGTAAAGGTTTTTCACGTTGTGGACACCAGCCCCAACCACACCTTGACATAGCAGTAATAAACAGTTATAACAAATGTAGATACACTGAATTTGAAATGTAGCACTGCTGAATTTTTTCAGAAAGGTGAAACAGAAGCCAGGTAGGACAACTTACCTCATTCCTCTGGAACACATATGTGGGGATCCATGTCTTTTCGAGACAGATGACTCAAATGTCTTCAGTGACCTTTTCAGCTGATACCTCAAGTATTGCAGTTAAGGAGCGCCATACGCAGAGAAATGTTGCTTTTGACATAACTAGAAACTAGCACCAGCTGTAGATGTAACAGGATCACATGTCTCTTGCTCACTGAAAATTTGGAAACACAGCAGATGGTCTTCAGCCAGGCTTGTTGTGGCTACAACCGAAATGCAGCACATGTCTGCTATGTGGTCTTCATCTGACTGCAATAAATTGATATTGTACTTTATAGGTACAATTTTATGATGTTTGATTTTAGGATCAGATAGGAAAAGTTACATCCTTTTCCTGATTATTTTTGTGGCTAGGATTTCACTTATTTTGACACTTAACATGGATAATCTTTCATTTGCTAGTAGTGCAACTTTGTTGAGCAGTACTGTGCCATCATTTGGTCAGGTCGTAAGTTTCTTTTCTTTTTGAAATTGTGATTTCTCCAGGCAGATGAAACTACCATTCTTCAATATCTATGAGTAGAGGCTCACATACAAGATGTCAGAGTGAAATATTATTTACACCACCAGCTGTTGGCTGAACAGCTGTTGAAGGATAGGTAAAATCTTAAAAGCTAAAACCGAAGCAGAGAGCATCACTGAATGAAATGTCTATTTGTTTTTTAAATTGATTCAAAAGTATGGAAAAGGAAAGTAACAAGTGAACTACTTTCAATCTAGTCAAAGTTGTATTGTGCTGCTGCCTATACTAAAAGAAAGGTGGGCGCTTACAACTGCTTAAAACACTTCGTGCAAAAGGAAAGCATGAAAGCATTTCATCAGGCAATTCTGTTTCTAAACCACTATTTCTTGAAAGACTTGCATCTCAACAAGACAAGGCATACAAAGCCCTAAGGGAGACCAACGATGACATACACACAAAGAAGCAAAAGTCTTTGCTTTTCCTTTTTCCATCTTCCTTTCTGACTTCTTGTCATAGAGTACATGACCCGGTAGAAACTGGAAGAACCCTGGGAGTCACAGAGCTTACCCCAACCAAAACAGTGCTCGAGTGACCAAGGGCCACCTAGAGTGGACAAAGTGTGGGATTACCATTTAAAGTACATTTATCCCACTGAAATCAGCACAACTACAGGGCATGGAATGGACTTCCCATGCCTGGTACTCGAGCTATAAACCTGTAACTGACTTTGACCTGCAGAAATTTTTGCTTGAATCCTAAAAGCCGTGACTATCCCCAGCCCCTGATCTCTGGATTTCTGTCAAGGCTTCAGTGTTCAAGAATGGCCCAGTTGTGACAGTTATTAGAAAAAAACCAACCAAACATCTTTTATTGTTTAAGTAAGCAGATTTGAAATGGTATTACTGAAAGGTAAGTATACATGGACCCCCACTGCTCCATTTTTACAGTTGCTCTTATGAGTTGTATTGTACTTCAACTATGTTTACACAGGTATTTTTTTCCCCACATTAATTGCCCCTTAATTCTTAACTTGATTTAAAGCCTAATCTGCCCTAAAGGTACATGGAATAGAACAGACTGAGGAAATACTTGAGAATGACTGCTGTTTACAAACAAACTCATTTATAGTATGCAGTTACTGGTCAGGTGGAACAAGAGTTTGAAGTCTGGCCTGTATTACAAAGCCTCTCTTCAAACATCCATTTTGGATTATTGCTGGAAGGTACTAATTGGTCTATTCTAGACTAATTTACAAACATTCATAAAATATGCATGCTTTAGAAACCTGATACATTTCATGCCTCTGGACTAAAAGAATATGAAGATGGAAGCAAGTGATGGGCATTTTTAAAGCAGATTAGTAGTGCTTAGAGTTTTTTTTCATTTTTACTAACAGACGCATCAATTTTTTTCTCGTTTCTTTCAGGTGATTTTTTATCTTCAGGTTTAGTCCACGGAGGGGTTTGCAACTTCTGTTGAAATGAAAATAGCATCAGTGTAAGCACTGCCTATACGATACGCACATGCATAAGCAAATAAAAAAGTATGTTAAAAATCCATGGCAATAGTGCACTCAGAGCTGCACTTGTCTTAAACTGATGGACCACTCAAACTACTAGACCATAACAAAGTATTTGTTAGCTGTGTCTAGAAAAGGATTCTAGTTTCTACAAAAAGAAACTTTGACAGTGCAAAACCATACAAGCCTGATGATGCTTTCTAATCGTGGTGATTTTTATCTTTTCCTTTTGGTCTATTAAATTAAGAGTTCAGGTGCTAAAACATAAGTCTTAAGACCTTCTTAAAACTTTCCTGTTGCTATCATAGCTGTATATAGCTTCACATATATAAATGCAGGTATTTAATTATTTTGGAAATCTCTCTCTTCTTCTGTTCCCAGGGCTATGGACATCACGCTACTCAAGTAATTTTACTGCTAGGATAGTCCAGTCCTTAAAGTATTAAATAGTTTTGTAAATTGTTAGCAACCAGACACCATTCTGAGCACATGAAATACAATTAGGTATACTAAAAGTCTCAGCTGAGTACGCAGTTCTGTTTTAAAAGCATTCACATGGAAGGTGTAAATATACTTCAGCTAATTGCATGCTTTACATTACTCAGAAGCAGAATACCTGAAAGCTTGTCTCTGATACTGCTGTCTTCAAAGGAGATGTTGAATTACTGCGATTCCCCACACATGTCTTCCCAGCCTGTCAATAAAAAAGTCAGAAATAAGTACTTCATATTTTTTTTTTCTAAAATAGTCACAGTTTTCCTAAAAAAATAATAATAGCAATAAAAAAAATCTCAAAATCATGGTGTTTGTTTTAGTAAATCTGATGACATGGAACAAAACAAATTTTTCATAACTAAGTGAATCCTGTACTCCCATCATCACCATAATAATCTAATGTGGCTTCAACTTTAACAATGCTTCTCTAGCTTATTTTTCCTCATGTTTAAATCTCAAATAGCGAAGTTTATTCTGCAGTAGTCCCAAGGAAGAGATGTGTAATTATAATTGCCCGAGGAAATAGTAACAAACAGCTGAAAACAAGCACTGCAGTTAGGACTTCTTTATTACTATTCTCTTGTCTAAACTAGAGAGATCTCTTGGGTATACTAATCCCTGAATGGGAAGTTAAATGACTCTTGAGGTACGGAAAAACTTGTTAGATTCATCACTGCCATTCTATTCCAGCTATATTGTAATTTTCTTTGCCAACGTGCTTCTTAGTATCAGAGAAAACAGAGTTGAGTAGCATAAATAAAATTACAAGTAAACTTTTGAACCAAAGAGACCTCATGTTACGAGTCTTAGGTAGAGATTTAACCAGCACTGAAATTTCTGTTGTAATTAAATTTAAGTCCCTTCAGGAGTGGGATTAATGATGCCATAACTGAAGAAATGAATATGTGAAATGCAGTAAAATGTCGATAATCTTTGGTCATTACTATAAAATGTGTTCATATTGGAATTTCTTTACTTGTTTTGATACTAAAACTGATACATTTAAATGGAATGCAAACAAATGATTTTTTTTTCAAGTTTTAACTCATGAAGACTCCAGCATAACAGTAATATTTATTTTAAATTTCAACATAATTATTCCTTAAAAATATTTTCTGTTTAGTATAAGCCCTTGAAGATTTCTGAAACTAAGTCTATATAGATTAGTTTTGTACACATCAGATGTAATCCAACGTATTAATGAAAAACCATGAAAAAAACTGTAACATATGGACAAGAGCTTTGCTCATAGGAATATGAAAGAAATGTACCTTCAAGAAGAAACTCCCAATAATACCCACTACAAGGTACGCTGTCATTTCTGCATGGTTGTGGGGGGTTTTTTTAATATTATGGTTAATAACCTTGGTCTGCGATAGAATAAAATGTCTAGGACAGTAAAGGAATCACAAACAAAGAGAGAAAAAAGTCTCTAAATGGTATGTTCTGAGACATTGTTTTGGACAATTTCTTAAGAAAACAGAAAATAAATCTGAACTCATTCTATAGCAGCTTAAATCATTACATCATAAAAATTATCTCACTTATCAGAGAACACTCAAAATAAAACCCTTACATACAAATTAAATATCAAGAAATTTTATACATATCCTTTCAGTAAAACTGACCTTAGATTGGAGTTAATTAAAAACTAAGAGACGGACAAGGGGGAAGAAAATTCATTAAATTTTTGCACTTGTGAAATTCTGACAGTCCCTTGCCTGTGACAAAGTTGATGTCTGAACAGGTGTGAATGCAAAACTGAAACATGCTAATCAGAAAGCTCCCTGGAGAGGAGATGGTTGTGTCCCTCCTGCCAGCTGCTATAGAGATGGTGGTACTGCCAAGGGATTTACAGTACTTCAGAGAGGCTTTAGTCATGTTTAAACTATGGAAGAACATCTGAGAGTGTGCGATGGAACTGACTGATGGTGGAGACTCTTTTTCTAATTTTTCCCACTATACATAATAGCTAATAAAATTTGGCTTAATATTACATTATAGGGAATAATCAGGGTAGTATAGAGGGGAAAAAAAATCTATTTATTAAGCACCTACTCCTTTAAGGAAAAAAATCACTTAACAGGTGATCAATTTTCTAGATAAATATTAAAGAGTGAGATGACAAAGAGTAGAAATTTTAAATAAAATCTTAACACTTCAAAAGCTTAGAATTGTGGTCCTGGCAGAACTATGATTATTAGTGACCAAGATTAAAAAAAAAAGAATGTTTTCAACTTAGTCATGTTTAGAAAAAGTTGAGTGCTTCAGAGATTTCTAGGTGAGCACCTTGAGGACAAAAGACATTACAGGTCAAAAAAACCCCAGCATTTCAGGTTGTGTAATGAAGAGGACAGAAGTAACATTAATGAAATATAAGATCATTTACAAATCTGTAGTTTGTGCATACTAAAAAAAAAAATCAGGTAACTTATTTCACCAAGACAATACACAGGAGACAGGAATCCAAAAGTATTAATTGAAATTAATAAAAATACAGGTCAACCATTTAAGACACACACAAAAGAATAAAAGAATGTTGCCTTAGAGAAAATAAAAGCTGCTGGTAAAAGCAATGCTTTATGAGTGACTAATCTTTCCTACTCTTTTCATAGACCAGATAACAAAGGCTGTCTCGGCAGCAGAACAGCAGTGACGATTTATGTCTGTTGTATTTCATACTTGTTCACTCTCAGTTGTTTTCTTTTTAGTAACCCACCATATAGATCGCTGTTGGAGGAAGATAGTATAACGGGACATTTTTCTAGACAAAGCACCTCCCCGCCTTTATGTTGGCAAAGCATATTGATTCCTTGTCATTTTGAATCCTTGTATATCATTAACAAATGAATTACAGGCTGAACAACAGTGGTGACTTTCGGTGTGACATTAGTCAACAGCAGTTCAATAGCCAAACCTGTGACCTGTGCATGCTCCTGGTTCTCAGGCAGCTCAGTTCCTAAAGCTGAAAGTGATGGGTACAACAGCCTTTCCTGCTGTTAACTGCAGACTGCCTTTGACACACCTAAAGACTTCTATACATACACATCTGTATACAAACACCCACACCCCTGTATGCATTTATGTGCTTATATAAACCACATATACTTGCCATATATATGTGTATATAACCATATGTATATATAAACACATAAATACACAAACATACACCTCCCCCCTTTCCTTCAGCTAAAGATCACCTCAGACAAATGGGAGAATATAACCCAAATATCCTAGCATACCTTTCAGAGACATGAGTGATATGCAGAAAAAAGAAGCCAAATATTTGACTTTTTTTTTTTTTTTTCCCTAGTTCCCCTATGCCAAGTGGTGGAAATATTGTTTTGTTTGCTCTTCTGTGAATCTGTTTTTCTGTCAGACTCACTCCTGTGAGAGGTGCAGTAATTACAAACACAGAATGATAGCTTGACATGGTGGAAACTAGCCAAAAGCAAAAAATAATTGCTTTCAGAAAATAAAGGGGTTGAACTGTTGTCAGCATGTTGGTTTTTTTTTTCTGTGTTTTTTTTTTTTTTTTCTGTATTATGCAGATGAGTTTTTAGAAATGTCTGCTGGAAGAGATGCTGGATTCTGCCATGCTCTGAATCGAGATTTCAGCATGTCAGGGATGTGAGGGGGAGCTCGACCCTGGGTTTTTCTCCCATCAGAGCAGACATCCCTTTTGGAGATGGGACGGTGAGGAATGGGAGGATGCTGACTCTGAAACCCTCTGTTCAGGGCACTTACACTTCCAGCTCACACACAAACCCTCTAACACACAGAAGAGAGCAGGGCACACACTTACCCCTCGTAACGCACCGTCTTCACTCCTTGCAGCACCAAGGAGGAGGAAGCCCAGTACCAAATGATAACCCCTCAGTCTCTGCTTGTACAGACATACATACATCTGGGCCAGAAATAGCTCCCCATTTCTCTCAGGATAGATCAATTGTTGTTTTTCAAAAGAATGAATATCTTTAGAAAAATATTACCAGGAAAGCTGACAAGACTATAAAAAAAGACTAAAAACATCCAAGTAGAAACAAAATTCAGGTTAAAAAAAAAAAATGAAAGGCAATAAGTCCCAGAAAAAATAGACTGACTGAAGTCAGTCTTGCTAGTTTAATGCAACTCCATTGCCTCCTGTTATAGCACTGTAACAAGGCAGGCTGTAATTTAAAGTCTTATCAGCAATACTTCAAGGTTGCTCTGGTTTTCATGCCAATTGTAAAATGACATTTCCCACTATGGACTGTCTAATGTCTTTCTGTGGGTAGTATGTAGATCTAGGGTCAACATAACCATACAAAAAAATAATATTGGCTGTCTTTTATTGATTGTGCCTAAAATGACAGGTGAATGAAGAATGCTGAGTAAAAGGCAGAGAACATGACAGAGGTGGGCAAGACTAAATACCTGGGAAGCTACAGAGTAAGGAGAGTCCTCCACAACACAGATGCCTTGATGTGGATGAAAAACTCTGGATGACTAAAATCTTATAACACTTTGAAAAGCATTAATTATTGTTAGCATGGTAAAAAGCTGCCTCCTGTTGAACTTTCCATACAAGATTGGAAAAAAATTCAGCATGTTGTTTTGTATTTATGAAACGAACACAAAAAAAGCTAACAAATTTCTCAAATTCTAACTTTATTACCAAAGTCTATTTCCTGTCATAGGCATTTAGAACAAACTGGGCAGTTTATCCTTCACTACATTCTGTGTTTTCTTCTGCCTTCTTTTAAGGAGCCTGAGGATGGCAGTCTCAAAGGGAGCAGGGATGGCAGATTAATTCCTGGCTCCCTTCTTCCCTTCAGAAGCACAATCCCTGATATTTTGGAGATTCAGTTAGCATTTTCTGTATTCATCAGCCACAAACAACGTTTACCTTGCCAGGTTGGAAGGAGCAGTTGGACCATTTCTCTGTTTTCATCATGCGGCTAGGCTTGGCATTTACCAAAGCTTTAACTGCAACTTGCCACGTCCATAGGTTCGTCAGAGATGAGGAGGGATTCTGCTACAGGTATTTTTTTTCTGATCCTCCTAGCTGCATTAGGATGTGCCCACACAAGCAATGCCCTTTTTCTAGATTTAGGTAGCAAACTTTCAATGCTTATAATCATACCGAGTGCTTCTGTAAGGACACACTTATTAAGGAAATGATGACTAGTCTTTGATGTGGTTTTAAGACTCAGAGCAGTGAAACAAGACAGAAAGATGGATTTCTCTGAAGCTTAGAGTTCTAGCTCCTCTCTTTTCTTCCCTTTCCCTAATATTCCCTTATTTTAATAAAAATTATAATAATTTAATATGTTGTGCCTAACCATTAGTGGCATATCACAGAACTTCACTCATGAGTGAATTAGTTTTACAGAACAATTTCTGTATTTTAAGTGTGGAAGCATTTTTTTCCCTGGCCATTAAGTTGTTCTGACTGGTATTCCCAGTATGTCTGCCAGATTTTGTAAAAATGGGCATATTTGTAAAAAAACCCCATATTTAATAAATTACATATGCTCTATTTTTGTCATAAGACATCAAGAAGGAGGTAACATTTGAACATTCAACTTTAAAACCTTTAACATGCAGCACTGAGAATTCCAATTAGTGAAGGCTAAACCTTTCCCAAGAAAAAAAGTTCAGGAAAAAGAAATTCTGGTAACTTTTATGCAAGAGTATTTGATAGCTAGTCTTGCCATATCACTGGTTTCAGTGTTACTAATTCTTTTCAAATTGTGAAGTTTCTTCTTAATGTCTCCTGAAAATTTACAATTTTTCTGACTAAACACTACCTAAGTCTTAAGATTTTCTTGTATGTGGTGGAGAAACAGACCAAACTTGGTGATGTTTACTGCTTGTTACTTTCTCGATGTAAACTTTAAGAAACACAAAACAATCTATTTGTGTTTGTAAAATAAAATTTTCACGCAGGTGCATTTTGCCTTGAGCAATATATTCTGTATACACAAGAGGAAAAACAACTATCAAGAACAGTAACCAAGAAGTTTAACAAGAGAAAAATGGAGGTGGGGCATATGTCTTGAAATACTGTGCTACCTTTATCAGCTCAGTGTGCAGCTTGATTAACGAAGTGTCTTCGTATGAAATGCTGGTTATAAAGTATGCAGCTTGATCAGTAACGTATGCAAAATTTCAGAAGTTATGGTCTTCAATTCACCTAGTGAATTATCCTGCAGAGCTGAAGAAGTTCACAGATGGATGTATAAATTACAAAGGTGGATCAGCCAAGTGTGCAACAGTGGAGAAAGTACTGAGACAGTTCTAAAGAAACTAAACCTGTTATGGGAGAAAAGGATGGCACGACTGGCTCAACTGACAAACTAGGTATCTCAGCAGTCAGGAATCAAGTTAGGGCCACAGTTTATTCAAGGACGCTTTATCAGATTTGCTCATGAATATATTACAGATCTGTATTTCAATTTCCTTTTACCCATCTTGTTTAGAAGAAAAATAGGGAGCAAGATGTAGGTGAAGTGTGCCTGTAGGCTTTGAAAAGACACCTCCGCCATTTTTCACATCCTTCTATTGTAGAGCACAGTGTACTGAGTAGCAAGTTAAACTAAGATGATGTAACTTCTTATGGCCTCCATAGTCCTCATTTAGGGAACAAAATTACTGAGTTCCTTTTAAGAAGTTTATCAGGTCGAAATTTTGTTATAGTGATGCTTTCTTTTTTCTCTCATTATTCCCTTGAGAAAGAGTACAATGTGATCAAAGCCCTGCAATTGAAGCTGATAGAGAAAAATGAAGCAAAACGCTGTGGTTGCTTAGAAACTTGTACAAGTTTTGCTCCAATACTCAGAGTCGTTTGTCACAGAATGATTAATGAACATGCAGTGTTTGTTTACTGCAGGAAATTAAGGCAGTAAATAAAAGCACTATCACTTATTTATCAGAGAAGACTCTACAAGGACAAAGAGCAAGAAATCTAAGATAAGAACAAAGAATCATTTTATAAAGTGTTTGATGTTTTAGCACTACCAAATACGTGGTTTTAAGTGACACGCTACATGCATGAGAATTATTTGATATGAAAAAGGGACAACGTACTTTCTGGTATAAAAGCCAAAAAATGCTCCTAAAAGCTTTTCAGAAAAGGGAAAGGATACAGGGAAAAAAACTTCTCAGAGCTCTGGTTCTGCACAGAGACTTTCAGGAGTCACTTATAGGGAAAACAGCTCTGGACAAGACTAATAGCTCTCAAAACCATTCCTTCAACAGACACTGCAAGAACAGCACAACAGAATTTTATAGATACCCTGTTGTGCATTGGTGTGAGTCTTGGAAATATTTTTTAAAACTGTGAAGAGAATGCAGCTATGATTACTGTATACTATATCCATTTTTTCATATGGAAAATTAATTTCTGGCAGCAACATGTTTAAAAGCAAGATAAGACTGATAAAACTGATATTGCCTGCTTAATTTTCCAATAAGGAGCAAGGCACAGTGAATTTGAATACCCCTAAGGTATGCTTTCTCTAATATTACTACTTCTTCCTCCATACCAGAGGTTTTGTCAAATACAGATTTAACAAACCTTAAAGATTTACAATTTAAAGGAAATGTGAGTCCCATAGAAAGTAGAATTAGCCTTAAAATATGATAATTGATATTAAATGATATAAAACTTAACTTTATTACTCAAATTTAGATATATAGCCTTATTTCTTTTTCCTTGAATTGCAATGCTACTTGGATGAAGGCAGGGAACAGGGTTAGATTTTAGTTTAGCTAGAATAATGAAAAAGAGTTTGACTCCTCAAGACTTTTAACTCCAGCTGAGCCTTCTGCTTTCTCAATTTTTTCCTACTAGCAGCATACCATGATGACTAAATGGCTAAAAATATTAGTTGGCAGAAGAACAAGACACCACCACACCCTTAACCAAAATAACTAAATCCTTGATTATAGGAAAAAGAATGTCTTTTAGATGTTCACTGTATTACTTGATGCAGAAATTAAATACTCTCATGATTTGTGAAATGCTTTTATAACTTTTGTTTTTTGCTCCCTGCTTTAATGTATACACTTCTGTAAGAAAAAGGTGCTTGAATCTCTTTCCACATGTATTCAATTTAAATAAGTTCAGCCTCTATCTAAAGTAAGCTATATTCCATCAAACTTTCCCTAACTTTCCCAGGTGGTTACCAGCCTCTAGTCATAATTTAAATGGAGTCTACTCTGACTTCAGAGTTTTACACCTTGTTCTTCCTTCCCCTCCTTCAATTTTCATTAATAAGAAATGAAATTTCTTCCATCTTTAGACATTAAGAAAGCTGCACAACAGCAAATTATGAATTATTCTTCCAGATACACAATTTCTCCTTGTCTCTGCCCCCTCTAGAGGATGCAGCAGAGAAGTTCCTTATAAATCGATAATTAATAAAACTAGTTACATATTTGTAATAAGTGGATAATATATACATATCCTTACAGTTTGATGGATATTGCATTATCTGCTTTCTAAACTTTCCTTCCCATCACTACACATTGCTATGCTCGTAGCAGCAAGGTACCCGGTCACCTGCACAGGAGTGTGCTCTGTTTGCAGGAAGGCAACCCATCCAGTAGCTGACCCAAGGGCCACTGTAACAGGCTGTTTTCTGATGCCTTCTAATTTCATCTGCAAATCAGTCAAGGCAGCACCATACATTTTGGACTACTGAGCAGACAAACACACTCGCTCAACAAATTGTCTCATTCATTCTTTCTATTTTTTTCTTTTGTATTTGTCTGGCTATAATTGCAGCCCTAGCACACGCAGTTGGGATTTCTGTGCACAGCTCTCACCATGCTGTTGGAAGGAGAGTTTTGCCTGGGTGGAAGCTGCAGACTGAGCTTTCTGTCAGACGTGTCATAAGGAAATCACAGCTCGGGGCTCTCCTAGACTGGCAGTGGATGAGATTACAGGCGTTCAGCTACTGCACTGTCACCTCTTACATCTCCCCAAAGGTTCTGTTTTATCAGATGCTGAGTCTGTGGCAGATGTGCCTGATTAGTAGCGGAAACAATCTGTAAACAAGGTTGTGTATCTCGCCATACTGCAGCAGCTCTTCAACCAGGAGCAAGCCAATTCTGTAAATGGTTAAACAGCAAATCACTTCCTTTCCACTGCTCTTCTTCCTGCAACAGCTCTACACGTTTTATTAAGTAGTCTTTAAGAGAAAACCAGAGAGTACAGCTGCCTAGATTGACAGTGAAGAGCATTTGCTCCTCAGCACTTCAATGCAGAGTACTGCTGGCTTATGGAAATGTGTGTACCAGCTTGACTAGGAAAAGTAAGTCACATGGATAATTGCCTAAGGCATTAATGGGTTTGTATAGTTCTGATTTCTAGGTGAGCTAAGCTTACATCTTGAGAATCACACTCCTGGATACTCTGATTTTCTTCCTTTCTCGAGGTCACATGAAGATTCTCCTTCGCTGCTGAGGCATTTTGCTGGACAAGGGAAAAAAAACAAAACCCCAAAACAGTTAATAAAGATAAAATATCAAATAAATCACATTTAAAACAAAAGAATAAAAACAAAACAAAACAAAAAAACTAACCCCAAGAGGTCAGATATTACAAACTGTTAGAATATACATTCTCATTAAAGCTCTCCCTTGTAAAGAATTACATGTGAGTAATCAAGACCTTCTTAGAACTGACCATGACATGGTGAGGTATTGCTTTGTATGCTACTAAACAAAACTAGATAACTACAAGACAAACGACATTTTCTTTTGTGCAAACAGTGTGCACCCATCGGGGTGGGTAAAGGATAGGGGGAAAAAAACCATTTTCAGAATTCATATTCCTCTGACTTTTGTGCATTCTGGGAAAGATTTAGGCTCTGAATTGAAGCCATTTATGAACTGCTTTAGCTTACATCAGCTGCTCACGATCTGCCCCTGCTGGGACCTCATGTCATGGTGCGATGACAAAACCTGTGCCATTCCCATGCCTTTCACTTTCCACCATACACTCAAAATGACCTGGCTGGATGGGGCAGGCTATCACTTTATATATCCTTTCTACCTAAATATTGGCCATTTTATACATGTTTTTCCACATTTCCTGCAACTTTTAAGATTCAAAGATACATGGACAGGAAGAATATGCACCATTTCTTTTATACAGCGCTTGTACTATATTTATACCTTGTTATTTTTAAATTTATCTTGATAGCTTCATAATTTTGCAGATTTGAATACAAGACCATGCCATAATAACACAAGCAATTATTTCAAAAAGAAATGATCAGTAAAATCTGGAAAATGTATTGCTAAATTAACTGGATATACCAATACATGTATCATTGCTTGTACATCACAACTGCATACTCTGCTGAGACAAAATAACTAAAACAGCTGCATGCTCCATAATTTGCTGATAATCATGAGATAGTCATTAACACCTTGTTACTCTTAGTACTGCAGGATTATTTGTTTCAAAAAGCATTCATTTTCCAATGTCTAATTCAAAGTCCATTGAAATTAAGAACGTAAATTACCTAAGATTTGTATTTCCAAATTATAGTTTGGCTACAAAAAAAACCAAGCAAAACTGTGCCACCAAAACGCAACAACAACAACAACAAAAAAACCTAAAACCCAAATCAAAACATAACAATTTATTCTTTCTCTGATATAACATATTCCCAGAAAGTAACCAAATTAAAGAAATAGCATTGATAAATCTTTCTTTTTGTTCTAAGTTTCAGACTGTTAGATGTTTATTTAATTTATTAATTTTTTTTTAATTTTTTGTTTAAATTAAGAGATTTTAACTATCTTTATGGATTTGGCTTCTGTTAAATTCAAGATTTTTAACAATTCTGTTAAATGCAAGACATCTTGAAACAGGCAAAAAGAAAATCTAATTTCTCTGCAAAGAAAAGTTAGAACTTCAGATACTGATTTTGAAAGCTTGAACCATTCCTTTCATGGGTACTTATACTGTATTAAAGTACTAACAAACACAAACTTTTCAAAAAATTATGAACAGCAGAAAACAAACTTGGCTGGTTAGTATTTGTAATATAGTCTCTGTTCCACAGCTCTCCAGGGAAGAACAGTTTCCATTATAAAGCAATTGACTACTGGAAAAAAGTGATGAGGAGGTGAACAGATTAAAAAAAGATCAATATAATGATCAATATAAATGTTTTGTTAAATAATGAATGCCACTTCATACCTGTACTGAGTGATTTGCTTGTTTGGGCTGAAAGAATTATCACAGTTCTGCAAACTTGTATTTCATCCCACTGAATAAAAGAGGTGTATGTGCAGTAAATGACAGTACACACAGTCCCCCGATTCTCTGACTTCCTGAACCAGTAAACCCACATGGGAACCCAGGAAAATGAGCCAGCTTGAAGCCTTACTAACTCAGGAAAATAAATGCCTGTGCAGACTGCTTTGCATTTCAGAATTTGATTCCTGCTCAAGATGGTACCTTAGCAAATGATACACAGATCATATGTATTCAATTTCTCAGCATGCTGTACACATTTCTACAGAACAAGAAGTTTCCGAAGTTTAAGTGAGACCACCATCAAGAAATCACTTTCCCAGTGCCACATTTTCAACTGTTTAAAACATTTCCTACTTCTAGGAAAGTGGAAACACCAAAACTTACAATTCACATCCTCCTTACTATTGAAAATAGCCAGGTGAAACATTATATCCTAGAAGGCTTCGTATTTTTTCTCTCCCCAAACAGATTATGATATTTTTGGAGATGTTTAAATTTTCAAATGAATCCCTTAACCAGTAGGATCAGATTCTGTGACAGCCTTTAAAAATCACTTGCCACAGCTGCCCTGCTCAGACGTCAGCCAAACAAGGGAGCAGCAATAGGTCTGCTCCCTTCCCTCTCTGCTTTCTGGCTGATAAACATCTCATCCCTTCAGCTAGTGCAGAACCATCACCTCAAATCATTTTTCATATTATTACTCTCAGCTGACATTGATCTGCACATATTCAGTTCTGGCTTAAAACCCTACCATGCTTCTCAGAGCAGCCAAAGCAGGACAGCAGAAGGCATGATGATGTCTGATGTCCTTCTGGGCCCTGGATGGGTCCTAGAGGTTTGGGTTCTGTTCTTAAGGCCAGATGACCACAGGGCTTTCTTAATGTCTCATGCAGGTACATACCATCTATAACATTTTGAGACTAAGATGGACTTCTTACATAAAAATCTTTTTTGAAGGGTTATCTGTTCGCTGATGATGTGGAAGTCTTCAAAATAGACTTTGCAAACAAGATCCTTTGTTATTAAAATAACCTCTCTTAATAAAAAAAATGAATACACTATTATATTTCTGAAAGAAGCTTATTTACTAGACTGACAGCTTAGCTAATAAAAATGCCATCAAGTATTCCAGAGTGAAATGGTTTGGGAACAGTTTCTGAACTCATTCCCAATTTGCTTAAAGCTTTCTGAACCTCCTCAAAGCTTTTCAATACAGGACTTTGCATGCAAAATTTTTTTCAGGGATCATCAACCCTTTTATCTTTTTTTCTTTCAAATAATATAGAAATTACAGCATCTTTCTGGTGAGACTTCACAAGCTTGACTAAAAACCTTTCAGATACTTGAAATAAGCAAATTTATTTACAGTGCATTTACTTAGCATGCTTGAGACAAAACTACACTCCATTGGTGTGTGCTCTGGGACAAAACTTGCAGGACACTTATAACAGAGAAATGAGCCAAACTCAACAATACTTTGAGTTTTCTTCCAAAGTCTCAGCTGGAATAAATGACAGAGCCCAATTCTTCATGCCTTTGAAATTTCTTTCAGTTATGCTTTATACATTTTTCATTTCTAAAATCAAACAAATTTTCTTTTCTAAGCATACATTGTTAATATAATAGGCTCTCTTTAACTGCTAAATAAAACTGAAAAATTAGGTCAGCTGAATTCTGTCTTTCAAAAGGTTTTGTCTTTCCTGTATTAGAAGTAGTCACATTGGATATTTCTTCTTCCCACATGGCTTTTTGGCATGACTACACAACTCTTCCTCTCTAGTCAGCATTTGTTCGTGTGGGATGCCAGAGTGCTATTGACAGGACCCCTTGCCAGATGACCTGCCAACACAAATATTCCATCAACACGTTTCTTTCTTGCTACTTAGACTCTCACAAATGACTCTTTTCTACATGAAGAGTTTCTAGTGAGACGCAGCTTCCATGTTAGTAGAAAAATAAATGAAGGATACACTGATCTAAGAAGAAGACTGCACAGCATGTTTAATGCAAACAAACTAAGCTATCTCTGGCAGACTGCAAGTTCATGATACACAAGGATCAAAAAATCCCCAAACAGTTCAATGAGAGCTGCGATGATTTTTCTCCAACGATGGACACTGTCCTAATTGGCATATTCATAGCGTCTTACGGTGAACTTTAAATGCAGAAACATCTTTACCACTGATTTACATTGGCCCAGTCTCCAAACATTCAAAAACCACCTACAGCAAGGACTCACTAGCCTGTCTCTGCAGTGCCTGCTATGCCTGGCTGCACTTTCTGACGCTCGTCTTGCATTTCATGACATCTGCCTGGCATGCTGAGTGAGGCCAACCTCAGAAACCCCCCTGGGCTGTGGGGTGCCTCTGCCTCACTGTCACTGAGGAGACTCAGCAAGCAGTTTGCAAAGGGGCTTATCAATAGGAAACAACCAAGCCCTGAGTCTTCCCCACTTCTCAGCACTCTTAGTTTGTATTCTTCTGGGAGATATCTTATTCCTTTGGGATGGAGATTGCTTATTGTCACATCAAGGAAATCTAAAATTGCTCAAGGATTTGTAGCACTTACTGTGAGAAACTAAAGCACTTTTGTATGTAGAAGGTGGATGAAGCTGTCAGAGCTTTTCTGGGCAAGGTGCACAGTGTGAGAGCCAGAAATATTTCCTTTCCAAAGTCAGTTCTGTCTGACTGCTCCTGGAAAGCAGTGACTGTGTCTGTGTATCACACACACACAGAGGCCAACTGCCACGCGATGCCTCACAGATTTATTTCAGTCAAGAAAAAGGTGTCAATCCTAGCACCTTTTCCTTCCTTCTTCTGCTTTTGAGTGGCACCGTTTACAATTACAGGCGTTCACAGCAACATTTGGGATTGTCTGATAGACTTTTGACTCACTCTCCTAGCCCTAGAAATTTTTTCAGACATTTTAAAGTAGTTGAGTAAATATCGTATCTTTCCACAACAGAAATCACAGATAAATATATATTAAAATCTATATATAGCATAAAGTAAAAAAATGTATCACATTTCTTTATATCCTGGCTTGAAAATCTTCCACGGTTTAATTTACATGCAGAAAGAAATGAGATGTCCAATTCTAATAAGAATAATCACCTTATATATGTCTATGACAATGATGGTCATTGTATGTGTATGTAGATACATTTGTCAGCGTTTACAGTAGGGGTAACTAGTTTTTCTCTATTACACATACAATACTGTTCAACAATAGCTGGGAGAGACATAGCTCAGTTTTTATTTCCACTGAATGCATACCTACAGAGTTATATTTATATAGGGCAATTGTGAGGACATCTTTAACACAGATACCAAAAGACCACATTCCTCGCATTTCACATGCATTTCTGTTGGTTGTAATGGAATTTCTCTGAGATGAACGTTCACAATAGCCTCAAACAGCTAAACATCCATCAGAGGCAAAGGACTTGTTCTTTTAAATAGGTCATTTGGGATGACAGATGACATATTTAGATGTTAATTTCCTGAATCATCCTCTTCATAACATTACAACAAGTGCAGAATTTTCCCTCACACATGCAGCTGCCTCCTAGCAGTATATTATGCTGGATGTAGGTACATTACTGTTTTAAATTTTTCTTTGTTAAGAGTTTTGGAGTCCTCTCTCACTTGAAAAAGTTCTCTAAAAGAAGAAAAAAAAAAAAAAAAGTAAATCCTTAGCGTCTCATTTGTCAACAGCCAAGGAAGATATTTTGACATTTTCAAGCACTGTTTGTAGCATATGCTGGTACATAATTTTTCCAGTTCAACTCAGTCTCCTTGGGGAAAAAACCTAGTTACTAACCACCTATACCAGTGAATTCATCTCTAATTGGACATCCTTTCTACATGAGAGGCATCAGAGTGCTCCCTGAACTCCAGAGGGATGGAGGATGATAGCCTATTGTCAAAGACCAGAGCAAAACACCCTCTCCAAGGGCATCCAGCACGATGTGTAGCAAGATCACAAATGTCCTTAATGATAAGCAAGAAGTACAGAAACAGATGCTGAAAATACTAATAGGTTTCCTTCCTCTGGTAATATACAAAACATATTTGCATTTACAGTGTGGAGTGGAACTCCATTAACTATGCTCAGGCATCTAATGATACCCAAATGCCTCCAA
This sequence comes from Merops nubicus, assembly GCF_000691845.1. Classification (NCBI taxonomy): domain Eukaryota; kingdom Metazoa; phylum Chordata; class Aves; order Coraciiformes; family Meropidae; genus Merops; species Merops nubicus. The sequence continues at coordinate 108,251 of NW_008608601.1, read as the reverse complement.
GACAGCCGCAGGGGGCTGGTAAAGGAGGCAGGACCTGAAGGAGAGCATTGTACTTCTACAGAAACAGCTGGAAGGCTATTCTAGGGCATCTAAATAGACAGTGGAGGCAAATTTAAAGCAATTCCCAAATACCTAGCTGTGCATAAACAAAAACCAAGCCACATCTGTGCTTATCATTGTGCTCTGAATTCTGCTCCTTTTCTAACACAGCTTGTTTTGAAGCACTGCATCTTTCAGATACTTTAAATACGTGTTTTCTAGTAGAACCTGAAGCCAACATGTTCAGTTGCCTCATTTCATCGAAACAACTGCATTATTTTATGTTTCCATGCACTTGGGGGGATGGGGAGGTGGGGGGGAACTCTTCTGAAAATGTATGCAATCAGTTTTCTCAGGATCGATAGCAGCAGCTCTGTGATGATCCGTTGTACCTCAGTTTTCAACACAGAGTCAAAATGATGTATTGACTTACATCTAACTGGAAATAACCAATTCACATGCTTTGAGAAGAAAAAGTAAACAAAACCAAACTCTGGTAAGATTACACAAGAGACCTAAAATTACCTAAATGAACTGAAAACATAACTCAGAACTAGCTTTCCTTGTACTGACCTTGTGAAACCCATCATTAATAATCCACACTAAGCTGAGGACAAAACATGATGATCTTGTCACAGAGCAGACATGCATATGGCTGTACAAAACATATGAGACAATGAAGCCCTGAAATTATCTGACTCAGCTGTTAGGTAGGCTGTTCAGAAAAATTAAACACTGCACAGAACACCATATCTGACTCTTCTGCAAACTAGTGAGGCTAAATATTTACAGTCCAAATTATATTTTCATCAATAATGACCATCACAAAAAAAAACCCTAATTAGTTCTAAGTAGTGCTTAGTGCATATACACCCTATATGTGTGCAAACATAATTATATTTAATTTATAATATCTAATATATGGCATGATAGACAATCTTGATGTAATTAATACATTAATTTAGATATAATTGCTTGTGTGTGTATGTGAGTGCACAAATGTAAGAGAAGAAAGAGATAGCACAAGACTATGATTAAATATCATCATTCTAACTAGAAAATTCATTTTTTAATTGTCATGCTAACATCCTGGTTTCTTATTCTTCCTAACTGTCAAGATATACATAAAATTCAATAAACTATGTTATTAAAAGGTAGGTTTCCAGTATTTAAGGAAAAAACACTATAATTGTTTTATAAGTCCCACAAGGTGACAGTTTCATTATGAGAGTTAGGGAAAGTGATGAGTATGTTCTTTTTTTGTATATATTTTCCTAAGTCTTCTTCCAGAAGACACAGTTAATATTTAACAAACTGTTAGAACTTTTGACAATGTTTAGATTTTAAGGTCACTGCAAGTTCTTCAGAGCTTGAGTTATTCTTTTGTGTTGGGTTTGGGCGGTTTTGGACAGTACTCATTTAATAATTTCAGATGCTCTATGGTTAACAGAGTACATGTTCTGGGACAGCAGGTGGTGGTTTGTTTTTTTTTTTAACAGGATCTGAATAGCTCTTACGTCTTAGAATACTGCCTAATAAGAGCAGAAACAAGAAAAAAAACCCTACTTGTAGATGGCTCATATCAGCTTAAAGAAGAAAAAAAACAGAAAAATTAATCTACTAGAGTATTTCTGCGCAACATTTGTTCCATTCTAAAATTGTACATGTCTTGAATAGCCTGTGCAGTAGTTTCCAAAGTGAATGTTTTTAAGGCCCAGGATATGAAATGCTCTATATAGAAATAAGGCAGACAAAAAATTGTCAATGGTACTCCCCCTCTTGCAGAGGGTGGAACAATAAGACTGTCACTTGCAACTGCACAAGTTGTCACTGCCATACACTTTTGGGTAATGAGAACTTGTGCAGTTACAAGAAAGATTTTTAATAAAACAGGCATTTATACTCTGCAGATAATAGAACTGAGATCTGCAACTAGATACATACAGGAGTCTTCTGTAATGTACGGAAAACTACTGAAATGTGAGGACAGGTGGCATTCCAACAGTACTTGAAAGGCACTGCATCATAATAACACCACAAAAAACAGCTATTCAGCTTTGAGGATCACTGAACACTACTATTTTCCAAATGAGTCCCAATTACAAAAGCACCTGTGTCCAGTAATTTTATGCTAATTCAATGAAATATGCAACATACTCAGCATCACAAGTCTACATAATTTCTCATTTATTACCTATAGTAATTTAGCCTATTGTTTACCTGCTTTATGTTAGTAGAGTTATAATTGCAAAGTGAATTCAAAGGACACTTGGCTTACGTTCTGCCAAAAACAAATAGATCTTTCTTGCTAAAAATATCCAAACTTATTATCTATATAGCAAACTTCAACAAAGTATGCTAACATAAATACAAGACTAAAACTTTTAGATATGTAGGAATCTGTAAAATCGTAGAATGGTTTGGGTTGGAAAGGACATTAAAGATCATCTAGTTCCAACCACTCTGACATGGGCGGGGACACCTCCCACTCAAAGCCCCATCCTATCTGGCTTTGAACACTTCCAGGGATAGGGCATCCACAACTTTTCTGGGTTTCCTGTTGAGGTACCTCACCACCCTCACAGTAAAGAACCTTTTCCTTACATCTATTCTTTCAGTTTAAAGCCATTACCCCTCATCCTATCACCACAAGCCCTTACATGAAGTCTCTCTCCAGTTTTCTTGTAGGCCCCCTTTAGGTACTGGGAAGCTGCTCTGAGTCCATGTAAAGGGAAATTACAACTTGTCAGTACAAAGCGAGGCAAGGTTTCAGTATTATCATCAGCCAGTGATACTGTATTCCATAAGAGAAAACAGGGAAGTTGGTAAAATATTTGCTTTATGTGATTACCTGTTGGGATTCTGTTTGTAACTGGTTAGGTGTTCCCACAGCTGTCTACAGCTTCTGTCGCACTTAAATCATTTGGCTGATATGTAAAGAGGAGGAAAATACCTTTTGAAAAACAGCCTCTGTTTTATGAGTGTGTACCAATATATGAAAGCTTGTTCCCTAAAGAAAAAAAACCTAAATTACATCTAATATAATTCAGTTAGGAAATTTAACAAGTCCTGTTAGATCTCTTCTACTCCATCTGGAGGTGTAGCTTTTGTTAATCCTGACTTTTATAGGTGGGAGAAATGCTCTATTGCTATACAATTTGCTTTCTTTGAAGTCAGCTGGGCCAATGACACAAACATTCTCTGAAGGCTGGTGCTGCCCATATGGATGCCAAGCAGTGTGAGCTGCATACACATTACCTGTCCTGAGGGCAGCTGAGTGCTGTGGGAAGCTGCAGAGAGCCCTTGAGGGGATTGGTCCTGCAAACTCCCTGGCACCACCATAGCAATTTGAGTGGAAGCTGAGCAGGCTCAGTGCCTTACAAAGCAGGGTGGAATTCCTATAAGACATTCCTTGCCTCTGTTTTTTTAATCCCCCAATGCATCCTTGTTCTGTGACCTTTCTGTTCTGAGATTTGCCTTAGATTAATTTCTTATTCTGTCACAGCTTTTAAAGAAAATGTTTGTATAGTACTACAGGGTTTCAGATCTCATGGTACTACAGCTAGGTCACTGGGTTACCATAAAGTTATGCTGCAAACACTTTTATAATTCATCTGATATTGTGTTGTTAAGGTCCACACACAGCCTTTGCATAAGTATCTCAAGAGAAGTGGATCCTTAAACCTTTATTTATATCATACAGGCATTTATATGTTGTTGGATATACTTAAGAGTATAAAAATATCATTGCTAAACTGCTTTAAAGGTGCTTTATTGCAGCAAATACACCTAAACCTATATTGCCAAGATAAAAAGAAAAGTAGACTAACTTCTAAAATGGTCAAAGAATTACATTTATTACTGAAGGCTCTATGCAGCTGGCCTAGAAATATGACTGCATTTGCCACGTAGAGCATCAAGACTTCCTCGAATTAATGTACTGTTAAAGGACCTAGTAATAGACTTCTGGTGTCCATACCATTAATCATTTGTATTTCAATTATAAAGTTTAGTATGTTGTTTCTTTAAGTCAAGCAAAAGAATTGGGGGCAATGTGAGAAATAACTGCATTTGGACATAGTAAAAGCTATACCTACTTTTTGTGTTCCATCATTACTCAAAGAATCAGTACTATAACATACTATCTATGCTGCAAAGCATTTAGAGATCAATATTTTTCAAATAATCATTTAAAAGGCACGATTAGGGCTACTATGTTTTGCTTACACTAACAAAAAAAAATTGTCCTTCAAATCTTATTTCTGAGTACATTCTTTATATCCAAGAAAGAATAAACTTCAACATGCCTTTCAGGGTCTTCTATGGCTGTCTGGCAACATATTTCATGTACTTTTTTTCCCAGATCTTCTAAGTATAAAAAACAGATTAAAAAATACTTTTCCCCAGCACGCCTTGAAGACAAAATTCGCAAGTATTGGGAATGGAGAGTTGCCTACAGCTCCTCTCAGTACTACCAGAACACTCCATTTCTGGATATCATACTTTGTACCTACTTGTGCTGTAACCTGCAAAGACCAACCCAGATTCATTAGCAATTTAGCAGTCAGAGTAGCTGAAGGATTACAAAGACAGAGGGATACAGAGGAAAGAGCAAATATAGTTACATATTTTGGTAATGTGCCTACACATCAATAACAGCAGCAGATAGCTATTCTCTGTCTGCATCTTATGTCTCCATCTTGTCTTCCTACTTTTAATTATAATTTTCTAATCAATTAACTAGCTACTGGAAAACTCTAGAATAGTCCTTACTTAAAAAAGCCAACAACCAAACAAACAAAAAAGGCAGCAAAGGCTTCAGAATCTGCTTACAAAGAATGGAGAACCAGAAAATACTGAGTAGCACGTCATTGGGGATAGACAGAACTTGTGTTTAACCAGGCAGGCTGCTAGTTCTTCTTCAGCTGTCCCTGCTGGCTTTTCTGTCAACTAGAGCTGGACTGCTCTAGATGCTCAGGACAGCTAAATTAAAGATAGTTTGATTTATTGTTTCTATTTTTTACTGTAATGAGAACAGGAATTTATGAAGAGCAAAATAAAAATTGCAAAGCCTTTACCACTCTCTACAGTTACATCCAAGTACTAAAAATTACACATCTCAGTCCCCTCAGACTCAGTATTTGAAGGGTATTAAAACTGCAGAAAATGTATTCCTGCTAGAATGTCATCATGTATTTCCAAATTGACTGCTGCACGTTTGTGTTAGTATGATGCTTAAATGCACAACACTGTAGTACTTGCACATAAATTCAGTCAAGATGAACACCATTGTCTGCAGCTTATAGCACCTCTGCTCTGGAGAGTATGTTTTCTGACATATTATAAATACCTGAGATGCGTGTTTGTATTCTCACAAAGTGCTTTTAAAGCCACCTTACCTAATACACACAATCACCTCGTGCTCCTAGGACACTTTGTGCTAAGCAATTAGTGAAATATTAAACAGGTAGTTGTCATTATAAAATCTGAAATCAAAGAAGAAAATGAAATAAAAGATAGGATTATAATTAGAAGAGCTTAAGTTTTAATATCTGTGTCCTTCAAAATTTCCATATTTCTTGATCCTCTGCCTAATGATTCCTACGGTAAATAATTTAGAATAATGAAAGTTAGTCTAAATCCAAATTTCATTAAGATAGTAGCAACCTTCATAATGAAGCACAGGCAGGATTTACAGGGGAGAGAAGCAGCTGTTGGACATACTGTTTACTAATGTGTTAATTTGTTTCTCGATCATTTCTTTAATCACATTTTTTTAACTTTTGACTTGGCATTACATCATGGACTTCTCTGTCTTTTTTCTTCTTCATTTCATGCTGCTGCCTGGATTACATGTCAGTCTGTAATTTGCCAGGGCTGCACTGGAGTGAGCAGTGGATATATTGCCTTGACAGGGAAAGACATTTCCAATGCAGGCTCTTAAAAGTACAAAATGCATCATTCCGTATGTTTGGAAGGAGCTTAACTCCCACCAGTCCAATTTAAATAATAAATAATAATGATCTGGACAGCACAATCAGGTGGCATTTTCCTCAGAGCAGCAGAATGCTTCTAGGAGCATTCAGCAGTGATGATACCGTGTGTCAGATGGTAAATTATTCTGTAATGAAATTTACTGCCCTGGTCTACATTTTGTCCCTTCAGCTCTTCTATCTAATACTTAAAAACCAAAATACACTTAAGGGTAATAGAAAATAAAGAGTGGTTATAATTCTGCCTAGCTGAACAGGATGACAGGGGAAGAGTTTCCTAGGTCTTTTTAATGCTAATGAAGGTCCATGTAGGAACAGGCAGGACCTGGAGTTCAGTTACACAGGATCACAACATGTAAAGCAGGAAAGAAGCTCTGAGTTACGTGTTCATAACCTTTTAGCCGAATTTCTAGTACTGAGGACGTGGACAAAAATATTATTAAGGTATTTGTATAGAAGTGATAAACTGGTAGAATAAAATTTTCAAGGTAGGAATCAAAATTTTATAGAAAACCTTTGTGACAAATACTATATCAGGTGAGGAAAGGTGTCCACAAGGATTTCTTCTTTCCTTAGTATGTATGGTAATAAAATAAATTCACAGCCTAAAGCAGATTTCACTGGTGTCAAGATGTTACCTCAACTGAACATGAGAGACTGGGGGTAAACAGCAGAATCCTATTTTTTGAGTGGCTTTAGTTACTCATGCTCACCCACGTCAAATGCCAGAACACAAATAGCTCATTTGATGTAGATTTGTTTATATGAGTCAATTACCTATATTACATTATATCCAAACCTATGATTTCACGTTCCCTTAATATTAGCTATGTTTTGCCATCGTTTTTTCTTGCAGAGCAGACAAGTTCAAATACCTAATATTTTGTAGCAAGCAAAGTTCATGGATGGCTAGAGAGACAGGTATATACTCAAGAGTACAACTACATGTATAAACACAACTTCTTCTTCTTGTTGTATAAATACACCTTTTTCTTTTAATTTTCCCACCATATCTGAAGTGTTAAAAAAGGTTATCCTGTTTTTAAACAGAAAAAAAAATCTTTTATAAAACTAAAAATTCACTTAAGCATCTTCAGGTTTTTTTTTTTTTTATGTTATAATACTTATGAAAATGAAGCAACCAAATAGATACATTCTTTCAATAATAGTATTCATTTTCTACAACCTTCATCAAGGAAGAAGCAATTAGCTGTGGGGTAATGAACATTGTATAACACTTCTTACACTTCATAGAAGCAATAACACACACTGTCAGTATATGCTTTATAGGCAATTACAATCTTCCCAGGTGGACAAAGCAGCTACCGACGTTAATAACAAACACAAACATCTGTATTTTCAGGAAGACAAGACCAAAGCTGCCCAGCCCTGGAACAGTCACAGACCTCAGGAGGACCAGCTTGGTGAAGGCTGAACCCTTATGAACTTCAAGCTGAGATTCATAAATGAGGTCACTTGGAGAAACATTTTTCCTTTTCAGACAGACTTTTTTCCCTATTCATGCCTTAAAAGAATCTTTCTTATTGATTTAAGAAAATGTGGGAATCCTGGTAGAGGAAGCTTTCAAAATATAAACCATTTGCTTCCAGTTGTCTGTTTCTTTAAGCATTTTCTTATAAAGGCAGATGTTACAAAAAAAAAAAAAACACACAAAACCATGACAATATGATTACCACTATTACAACCATTCCATCAACAAAGACGAGGACTATTATTTGTCAAAATATATGAGAAAATAGGATTCCATAAATAATCCGTAAGCTACTTCAAAACATTTAGTGATAAAAGAGATTCAATAGTCATTTTAAGCACCACTTGTTCAACTTTTAAAGACTGGAACAAATGTAGGTTTTATAACAAAAGTTTACATGTTTTAGTTGAATGTCTGCTTTTCCATTATAGGAGAGGCAGACTACGTTACTTTCTTTTTGAACAATAAAATAACTTTTAAATTATTGTTTTAGATTTTATTGCTTATTATTTTAACATAAAATACCAAATGTAGAATAACAGGGTAGTTTAACAATTGTGGAAGATGAAGAAACTTCAGGCCAGTAGGTGATTTCTTAAATTGTTCATGACTAAATTGAACTTGAATGTCTTGGGTTTATTGTCAGTCCATTCTGTATTTCTTACACTTTATGTCTCGATGAAATGTTTTTAATCAGAATTGCAAGAAAATTCCTATTAGTGGCCAAAATGCCCAGAGTCAATCTATATTTTATTTGTGAATATATTTTCCAAATCACATCTTTGCCCAAATTAAAGAAAAAGATCACTTAGCTATCTCTAACATTTCCCATTTGCCTCCATGTGCACGGATCAAGTGAAATTTTGTAAGAGTAGATGAATAATACATATTGTATACACATTAATAATTTTCAAACAAATCCTTTCTTTATCCTTGGCTAGCAAAATTCTCTTGGGAGTATTTTCACAATTACATTTAAGTTTGTAATTCACTTAAAATGATTAATTAGATCCTCTGCACATTTCACATATTTGTTTACATGTAATGTGGTTAGAAAAAAAGAGCTAATACTAAAATCTTAAAATAGGTTTATTAGTGTCCCACTTCAAAGGGACATAAATTCAGTTTCATTTTCATTGCTCACATAAGGATATTTTTTAACAGAACATGTATCAAACATGTCAGCTAGGAAAGTCACAAGATAATGCAATATGTTCCTATTTTTCTGCTAAAACAAATTTTAACTAAATCTACAAATACTGCACATTTCCCCCTGTCACCAGTGTGTGGGGAGTAGGGAGTTGGGAGTCTGGGGATGGGGGTGAAAGAAATATTAAAAAAAAAAAAAACAACTCTCACTTGATATGACATATGAATAGGTGAGAAAAATATACCTCTAATAATATCTGAGAAGTAATTAGGGGAATCTTCTCTTTCTTCCTTTTCATAGAGAAAAAGACAAGTAAGTTTGTCCAGCAAGCTGCTGAATGTCACAGCAAGTGTGAGGCTGAGCTGGCATGGGAGCTTGGGTTTAGGCTAAAGCAGAGTTTGACAAGGTGGATGTAAAGTGTCTGTGCTAATCCTCAAGTTCACTGAGACCATTAACCATACCTGACAATCTGGGGTTTTGATGTTATTTGAAATATCTCTTAAGAAATCTAAATTTGATCTACTCATATCCTTTTTCAGCCACTGTCAAATGTAACCCACAGTATTTTAGAGACATATTGTGTAGGAGATTGTGGAAGACTTTAGAGAAACTTTTGATTCCCTGGAAATGCCCAAGGCCAAGTTGGATGGGGTTTTGAGCAATCTGGTCTAGTGGGAGGTGTCCTTGCCCTTGGAAGTGGATTCTCTTTAAGGTCCCTTCCAGCCCAAACCATTCTAAGATAAGTCAAGACATTAATTAAAAAAAGAGGATATTTGGAGCAAGACTTTGAAGCATTTTTCACACATAGGCAAACTGACCTGCAGTTAACAGCCACAAGAAGTGCAAGTAATAAGTGGGTACCAGTTCCCCATTCAGCCCATTAGCCCATTGCTAATTTCAGGGCTGAACCCTGGGGTAATCGCCCAGTCCAGCTACTTGGACACTGTAACAAAGAGGACTGAGGTCAAATAGTTAATGAAATGAAGACAATTATAAAGATAATGTCACTAGAACATCAAGGGGAATGATCTTGGGTTTTAGTTATGAACTAAATAAGAGAGGCCAGGTGCTTGTTTTCCGGTTCCCCTAGATTACACTCAGTTAAAAAAAATCAACTCTAAAACTAATTTACTATCAAGATAATTTGTTAACAACGAAGACTTCTTTAAAGGAAGTAATAAAAGCAAAGAGCTTCAGCTTTCAATTTAATGATCTCTGGTGTTAAACGTTTTCCAGCATGTAATAAAAATATATTAAAAATTAGTCACTGAAGAAAAAGGGCTGTAGAAAAAGTTCCATGGAAGCCTGGGGAGGAAACAACAAAAGCACAGCCAATCTGAAGCAAATTCTGGAAATAAAGATATGAGGAAGAGTTGCCACACCCTTCTGAACTCTGTCATTAACAATAATAATACATGACTATGGTTAGCATCTAGTTGATCATAAGAATAAAAGCCAATAAGCCCAAAGAGAGCTATAAAAAGCAGGACAGGAGAGACTTACATGAAGAAATAGGCCATGCAGCCATGTTTCTGCAATTAAATTTCCTTTTATCTCTTTAAAAAAAAATTTCTAACTACATTAGTCTTACAGGTACTCATAGTACCTGAGATTGCTATGGTAAGTACCTCAGGAGGCATCTGTGCCTTACTGGCTTTGAAATTCCATTCTAAAACAATAGATGGTGTCATTTTTCAGTGTTTGTTTTTTTTTTTTTTCCTCATAATGTTTATCAGTTCAGAAAGGTTGTATGATTGCATGTCATTACTGCATATTACAAAATGTGGCTGACTCTGCATTTAGTAATTGCCTTTTTCTTTTTTTTTAATTACAGTTTTCCAATCCCAGAGCTGAACATGATGATCTGCAGGTCACTGGCACTGCAAGTCTCTGGGATATCTCATTAGCTCTGGCAGAATCAAAGTTTGAGGCAGTAGAAGTAAAAAAGCACCGAGATACCACAGAGACCAACTTCCAAATGCTTCAGTGGTGCACAAATCCATTCAATGCCTCAGCGCTCTTGCTGGCCAAAGATAGTGTATTTTGTGCCCTTAGGTTCAATCTCTTTTTCCTCTGATTAAAGTTATAAGACACATGCTATTTCTTCTTTTCCTCAGCTGAGAGCATATAAGTAATTTCCAAATAATCCTGAGCACACCATGCTGCATCTCTATTGGTGTGTATTACCCTGGGCCTCAATCAAATGAAAAGTTTTACTCTATGTGTTTTTCACAGTTCCACAGAATTTTCATTTACCACAGCCGCCAACAAAACAGGCTTAACTTTTGTTCAAAACCTGTTGTTGTTTCAGGTCTAATCTTCTATTTTGTGATCTTTTTAAAACAGACCCTTTAAAAAACCTGCCTGAAACAATATTGGTCCCTCTGCTCTCTGCGATCTGAATGCTCATTTTATAAGAAAAGAAATAGCATAATGAGGTTTATTATTCTTAAGGTTAAGGAAGGAAAAGTGTCAGAAGAGAATACTTCTGAGACAATGCTGCAGAAAAGTAGTAAATTAGGAGAAATTATGATGACTGTTTAGCAACGAAGAACAGGAGAATGAAAGCAAGCAATAAAATAGAGGAAAAAATGTGACTACAAGAGCCTTTCTCTGCCCTCTTGGTCTGAAATAACAGACAAATGCAGAGAATAATTCAGGCAACAGGGAGGACGTACACAGAAAAAATCAATGGAAAACTGGAAAAGAACAGTCACAAATCACATTTAAAGCTTTGTTTTTGCAGATGCACAAAACAGAGAATGTTACCAAAATGAGCATACATATTGTGCTTTTCATTTACCAAATTAATGTCACTAATATTTTTAAAAATCCAACTAGCATCTTTTATTTTTCAGAAGCCCATTTGCTCATCTTCCTGCCTCTGGGGTAGTGTTATAATGATTTGGAGTACTTCCAAACATAATACCACAATGTCAGTCTGAAATTTAATGCCTCATGAGAAATAACGTCCAAGTTATGTTTCCAGCATGCTATAGGGAGCTCACCCTGAGTAAAAATAATCAGACACGTCAGAAAATCTTTCAGTGTCTTAATCTTTCCTACAAGGAAAAAATAAGTCCATAATTGTATTTGTGTTATGTCATAGGCTGTTGAGCAAAATTATCTATGCACTCAGAATAACTGTGCTTCAATTCAACCTAAATACATTACTTCTACACCAACAGAGAACATTCAGCCTCTTAATATCCTACATGGCCATCTCAAAATGCTCTTCAGAGCCCACCTTGCTCTTGATCAACTTTCCAGACTTTTACTTCCTTTGAACATTCTCACGGGTGCTCCTCACTCCTGCTTTGACTAGACCACTTCCTTAGGCTTAATAAAGATAGAAAGTTCCCCATTCTGACAGGGAATGACCAAAGTACATATTTCCAGGTAAAAGGAGGTTGCCCACAACACTCAATATAGGAGGAGGTGTTATTCTTCACTGTTCGAAATTCATGTGTATTAACTTTCTTAAAACAGTGCCAGTCACAAAATAGACAAAAAACACAGGGCACTTATAATAAGGAAATTCATAGGGAGAATATATGAAATAATGTTTGCATTAAGCAAAACCACTATGGAGCAAAATAGTTACTATCAGTCTGGCATTTGTGTCACTGTATTCCCCATCATTTGTGTATTCAACCTCACTACTGGAAACAGACTTTTCTTCTGTTTCACTTCTGACTTTGGTTTGCCATTAGTTGACCACAGTGTTACTAAAGCTCATTTTGTTGCATTTGGAGCACAGGTATCTTGGCACGGCACACCCAAAGATGTTTGAGTGATAGCTATTACTACAATTTTTATTCTTTTTTATAAGGTATATTGTTAATCTTTTCAGAAAGAGGAATTAAAAGAAATGGAGGAAGAATGCATTCCCTCTACTAAACCCATATAAACTCACCAAGTTTTTTGTTATGCCAAGATACAGAAAGTGTAGAAAATGCCTCAATAGGAAACCAGCACCAGTGCTCTGATTCATAGATTATAGCAACCCACATTTCCCACAGCAGGCAGCCAAGTACATGTTACAGTTTCCATCTATTAACAAAACTCTTTAAGTACCCAAGTCCCTAGGCACTCCTCTGGAGATTATAAAGGAAAACTGAATTTCAGTCTTTCTCCTCCCTACATTTTTCTCTTTCCTCATCACCTCTGTAATGGGAATGAGGCAAGGAAATTACTACAACAAAACCAGATCAGACAACTCTCAACTGGTTTGGAAGCATTTTCCACTGACAGAGCACAGAATGGTTATTGCTACAACATTACACTGCAAAAGAAAGCCTATAATAAAAGTAATTGTCAACAATCCAGAAAGTTACAGACCTCCTGGTTCAGGATTAATGATCAGCCTGCTGGCAGTGTTTGGTTCAGTTGTTAGCGTCACTGAACTTGTATGCACAGAGCCATAAATCCACCTGCAACGGCCACTGCTTTCAGCATCAGTACCGCTGCTATGACAGGGACACAACAGGTCAGATGGGTTTGGTCTGAAGCTTTACTGTCAATTCAAATGGTAAAATCTACATTTCACATTCTTGCACATTGTAAGTGTTAATTCAAGACATTTCACAAAACTCTCCTTAGACTGATGCTGGTTTTGATCACTTTAAGGGAACTTTTTCTATTATTTAAATAGAAGAAATTCCCATTACTACCCAATTTTCTAAATTACTGAGCTATCCAGAACAACCACTTTTTTTTACACTGATTAATTTATTTCTTTGCACTGACTTTTTAAACCTGATTTATACTTTTTTGTATCACATTACCTAGAAAGACCAAAACGCTAGGAAATTTTAACTGAATCTGCTCTAGAAATTAACAATTTTCTTTCTGAATCATGTTCTATACCATGCTATTGTGTTAAATATAATCTCTAACAAACAGGAATTACTGTTACCAACTATAACTAAAAATATACAACATATCTGTTTTTTTTTTTTTTTTTTTTTTTTTTTTTTTTGTGTTAAGCAGGAGGCACCCCAAACAAGTATCACTGTGTGATGGACCCTACAATGGATTTAAAATAAATCTGACATTTTTAGAAAGCAGTTTATAGGCTGGATGAGAATACCTTTGAAATAAGTTATTTACCAGACAAATCATCATTTATTTCCTGAAGGTGAATCTGCTGCTTATCAGAAATGGCAAGATGCAAAACTGCTGCTCATCTGAAGTTCCCATTTTTACATATGAAAACATATTTAAATAATCACACACATTTTTATTCACCTAAGAATTCCAGCCTGCTATATCAAAATGTAACCTAATAAAATCTAAATGCAAATCTAATAAAACAGAAAGAATGCCATATATCTGTAGTTGGAGTTAGCTGGTTTGTAAGAGGAACAAAATGCCAAGGAAGAGATGGATAAGAAGGGACGTCATCATAAAAAAAGCCTTCTGATACAGCTCAAGTGCAGAGGGTATAATTATGGACTGACTATGATTCCTTGACAACCTATTTCACAGTAGCAGCTTTCAGTGGGTTTATAATCACAGATAATGCACAGATTTATAATAACGAGGTGCCAACGTGTGGACGAAGAGGATTGCAGACCATTATCTTCCCAGACATTTTCATGGCATGTGCCAAGAGCAGAGAAACGTGAGCAATGTCTGTTAAAGAGGCAGCATAACTTAGTCAAGCTCTTTGATAGAGGACTAAATGCTGGTTCTCAAAAGGCTGGAGCATAGAAATACTGACACATTTCACAAGCAGGAACATTAACCACAAAATCTATATGATCAAAGAAAAAAGGAGGGAGAGTGCTCTGTGTTTCAGTCCTATACCAGACAGCTAATTCTGACCTCTACACTTCCTTTCTTGCTATACAGTGATACCTGTAAAACCAAGGAGACCTCAAATGCCTCAAAGGTTCTGATTCTATATCAATCTTAAATAAGGCCATAGCAGAGTGTTGGGACTGGTCCTTTGGTCCACCTGTGCTTGCATGACAGAGGCATGAACATTTCCAACCTGAAGAGGACAGTGAGAACAAGACAGACAACTCTACAGCCACATTAATCAAGGCAAATGAGATCCCAGAGCAAAACTCAGTCTGCATGCCTCACAAAAGGAGAGTACACTCTCCTGCAGAACATAGAACCAGTGATCTTAATCTAAATGAGCACTAATATCTCCATGTGTTCTATTAATTCATACAATGCTTTGTTTCTAGAGGTAATAGTTTTGGGGATTGAAGATTTTTTCCTATAAAACAGTTATTAAGGAACCAACAATCACTCCTGAAAGACTAGCAATGTGAGATCCAGTTTTATAATGATATTCTGCTTTCTGAAATTATATTTCAATTTTAATTACATACAGAAAGATTACTAATTTTTTGCTTCTGTCTCTGTACTAATAATGTATATCAACAGCTGCTGTATAAAAATTATAAATAGGCCATGAGTTAGCAATTCCTATTTATATCTCAGGAAAGTGTTTTGGAAATTAAGGACGTTTAAGTGTCATTCAGTCATTCTTCTGTAAAACTTCCTTTTTAATTGAAATCACAGAGATCTTCTAGATAGATTGAATCAGCTGAATACATGAGCAAAACGCAAACCTGGAAATGAAAAACATCTGGGCATCAGTAGTCACTCTAAATTTTGACTCTGTGAAATGCTTGAATCTATTGAACCAAAACACTTTTAATCATTTTTTTTTTCTCATGCTCTCTCCTAATCATTCCCATCTAACATGATTGGAATGTTCCCTATGGCCTATTATCAATTCCCTAGATCCCTTTTTAGTAAATTTGATTTGGGTGTCCCAGACTATTTTGTGTTTTTCTATCACTCTTTTTCATTAAAAAAACCACCAGAAGCAAAAATTGCCTTACTGTTCAGTGCTATATTACCACAAACTCACTATCAGTGCCTGACAGGTAAATAATCCTACGAATTAGCATCTTCACTTATTTTAGATGCAAATCCATCTTCCTGGTAGATTTGTTATGCAGACGTGGTCCATTTAGCAAGTGATAGACAGAATTTTATTCCTCAGCAAAAAAAGTGGCTGCTTCCCAACTTTAAAAAAAGTTTATTGACATCAGAAACAGGGTTAGAATTATCCTCAAGATTCATCCTAATCTTTCAATGAATTTGAAATCCTCCTTAGTTCCAGTTTGATGATTTTACAGGACAAACTTCCAAAGATATTTAAAAAAATAAGAGAGGGAAACCATACCTTGGTGCTTGTCACTTGAAATGGAACTTTTGAGCCCTTTGTAGCTGGAGGTGTCAGCTTCTCAGCTGGTTTTGAAGGGATTAGGTTGGGAGCAGGAGGCCGACTGTGCAGCACGGAAGAGAGGCAAAGCTGCACGGTCTCCTTCAGAGCTTTCAGCTGTGACTCCTGGGGAAAAGCAGAAATCATCAGCTCTCTGAACTATGTTATGACAAACAGAACTGCTTGCTTTAAACCAATCCTGAGCAGTTGCTTCTTTTTCTTATTAATGGAAGAAATCAATGCTCTTTAAAGCATTTTTTTTATATGATTACTTTACTCTGCATAGCACACCAGATGGATTAGGAAGTCACTGCACTCTTCACTTTCCTTCATGCCAATCTCATGCTATCAATCCACATTATTTAAATAATTTTAAATTATTTTTTTCTGAGGAGAGACAAAAGGACAATGTACCAAATATCACACAGTGTCAAAATTTTTACCTATAATAGTTACAGAGAAGTAAATGCTCACAAGTATTCCAAAGACACAGTTTGTATGGAGTTTTGTTTATAACGTTTAGAATAATTTGTATTTTTTCCACAGGTTATAAAGATTGATTTTAATCCAACAAAGCTGACTTCCCTCATGAGCATATTATGCTGCTGCAGTGTATAGTAATCAAACCATAGGTCTTTTCATCTGTTAAAAATATGATCGTTCAGATCCATTACTGTCCATCAAGGTGAACTAAAACTTTTAAGTGATGAACTGCTTGCAACTTATGTTAGACCAAACACACAAAATTGAATGTTTTTGCCTTAAGATGTGTGCAGTGAAGAGGAATGCTAGCTTATCATCAAAGAGGACAGCCCTTTGTACGAATCACTTATTAAAAAGTATGAACCTTGAGTCAGACTGGTATGTCTATGGCCTAATGGCAGTGTGAAAGGGAAAGGATTACTTCAGCCATCAGACTCAGGGATCTTTCCATTTCTAATTGAGAACAGACCTTAGCATACTTCTTTTCATGCAGCATGTCTTTTCTTCTACTGTTTCAAGAACTGACTGCACAGAGAACATAAATCACCATTTGACATCATCAAAATCAGCTCAGACACCAAACTGGCAGAGGTAGCATGCTGCTTAATTTTACTTTAAGATACGGGCTCAGCCATCATAGAACTACATGACTCCAGTGCTCCCTGCAAATCACACAGACCTGAGAACACACTCCTCCCATCCAGAAATCCCTCTAGAGAATTTCTTATCCTCTTATCTCCCACCCCTGTCATCCAGTGCTTTTTCTGCCTTGCCAGGGCCAGCCTCTTTGCCATTGCAGAGGTAAAAGCAGAGTAGGTTAATTTGTTTTCATCCTATCGGTAGCAAAATTCTATTTGACTTTACTGATAGGAGATGTGTAAATGGGCAGCACGAGAGTACAACTTAAGGGAACCAGGGATGCCATTTGACAAAGTTCTTGATAATCTTTCATAGATGTAATTGTGGTCAAACTGGTCTGCTTGCTGGCCAAAATACTGATGATATATGACACGTTTTCAGGTTTCCCAGAACTGTTTATACTCTTGTCACGTGGTTGGATTCAATATAGAATAATTGGGCTGTGGTAATGCAAAATCTGTCAGTCTTCCAAGGGTCCATCACAAGAACTAGGAAAGTGTTGTAGTGTAAATAGACTTATGAGAGACACTAACTGTCACCACAGACTAATATTTAATACAAAATCTGATAATCTCCCAAAAGAAAACTACAAATTAATGCCTGCTTAGAGCCAGAGTTTTATATTGGATTACTCAATTATTCATTTCAAGTACAGTGAATGTTTCAAAAATGCCCATTGCTTTACACTTTGCTTCCATTCTTTTATCTGAAACCGTATGTTAGCACTGTCAAAACAGTTCAGGTCAAGTCTTCACCGAAGATGTGGACGGACCATTGGCCATCTTGAACTCTTCACACAGAAAAGCTCTTAACCAGAGCCACCTACAGATTAAAAGATTTTACTACTCTGCAGTTAGATCTAGTCAAACATGGGTATTTCTAGTTCCATAAAAGTGCCTCACAATTCTTTCTATAATTTGATTGCCCTCCCCTTAAATATCTTTGCAACCATACTTAACTTCATGCATCATAATTAGTTCCACTGGTTTCAGTAACACCACTCCCAGATACATGAAATCAAGTATCTAAATCATTGCAGGACTTTCATTTGTTTTTGTCAAATTACACTGGAACATTGACAGCTGATAGAGATAAACATGCTTACATTACATTACACTCCTTACTTTGTCAAGGGCTGCCTTTTCCAATTCATCCTTTGCAACTGCTAGTTTTTGCTCCAGATCTGTTAGCTGTTGTGCCTGTGGGAAGAAAGAAGAAAAAGCTGATGCAATCTACAATTAATTTTTCCCCCCCTGAATTTTTTCACCTGTCTGTGAAAGAGGGAAGGATATTTTACCGTTTATATATAAAAATTGGGTCAGAATTGCTTGCAAAATGACCAAGCCTCAAAGGATTTTATTTGAAAAAGTGTCTTTTTATGTGGGATGTGGGCTCAAAACTGTTCCACTTAAGTTAATGCAGGTTTATTCTAATTTCAATGTCAGCAGTGAAAGTAATTTTATACTATGAAGTATTTAGAATGCCATAATAGTCTTCTGGAAAATTCAAAGTATTAGCCAGGTTTTATTATTTTGTGCATTTATCTGACTTCTGTTCATAGTTTTAAACACTACATTATATTTTTATGCATTGAGATGCTAACATTAATGGAACTTGTCATAACCAGATAAATTAGAAAACACCCAAACATCCATGCACATAGACTCTGCCTTATGAAAGTTTCTCTCTACCAGTGTACAAGGGGTTAAGTCCAGTTTGTCGCTTTCTTAGGAGCTAGACACACTCAGACTGTGCTCTTTAGAGTAATACATTCTCCACGAGAACTTCCCATTTTATAGAAGCAGGAGCTCCCAGACTCCTGCAGTTCTGAGTCCTGTCATTAAATAGCACATCACTATGCAAGCAAAGGGAACACAGTACAGATTTCTTCTAATGAGCACACTAGTTGTTTTCCATGGAAACCACAGAGAAAGACACTGGACTAACAAGTTATCTTTCCTCTCTGAAATTCCAATTCTGTAATGCACATTTTGGGCACACCACAGCACAACTGGATCAAGTTCTCCTTTCTCAGGTAAGTAACAACACATTTTAAATTTGACCAAATACTTGTAGGCACCCTCAGCATCATCCCATGCTCACCAGCTTTCTGAAGTTCATGCCCAGACAGATAATATTTTCTTGCCAGACTTTTCAAGATCTCATGTGCTCTGCTGACTGCAGTGTAGCTTAATGTACAGCTGTGCACCATTAATGCTGTTTAAAGTAAACCCTGTGAAATGTGGGTAACTCGGTGTCTGTGTTGGGGCAGTGACTGCACTCCCAGCAAGCCGGTAGTCCTCAGCAGATGCCTCAAGTGATGTTTAATAGCATTAGGCATAGGCTATACTGACTGAAAAAACAACAAATGCCTGGAATTTTCAGTTCCCTGCTCATGTAAAGAAATAGTCGCATTTTAAAACACAATTTGTAAAATTTCACTGGACTTATCACTATTTAGACAAAAGCTTAATAACATACAAGAAGTTTTCTAGAGTTTATCAACATCTACATTTGTTACTAAGTACACTAACTAATATCACACACAAATATGGTCCTAGCCAATGTTTGAAAGACTGAACATTAATTTTGGCTTTATCTGAGCGTTCTGATTAGATATTACAACTAGACCAAGTAAATTCTCACATCATTAACTTTTAAAATATTGT
Organism: Merops nubicus; assembly: GCF_000691845.1. Taxonomy (NCBI): domain Eukaryota; kingdom Metazoa; phylum Chordata; class Aves; order Coraciiformes; family Meropidae; genus Merops; species Merops nubicus. The sequence goes on along the minus strand of NW_008608601.1, from coordinate 88,534 downwards.
TAAATATTTTAACAGTACAGTTACACAAATCAATACATTTTCAATTAATGCAAAGCAAGGTTTGAGAACAGTATCTATAATTAAATAATTTGAATTGCTATTAAAAAGGAAATTATAGAAAATAACATTTACACGATAAACGAGAGGCCAGGATGGCACCTCTGATGGTGTGCATTGCTAGAGGACTAGAATCACATGGAAGATGATGTATTGGCCACATGTTGTAGGCAAGACAACTAGGGAACTTTTCCATTTTTACATTACCAGTTTTTTACGTTACATAGGCATCTGAAAATGTGAGTAACTGATAGAAGTATGTAATGGTGGTTACAGGTGGCTGCTGCTGCTTCCCCTGCAGAATGTCTGGCCCTATGTAATACATTGTACATACCAAAAACCAAAAAATGTTGGAGGAAAAGTGTTCTTTTGACTGCTGCTTGCCATTATAAAAATTAATATATTGTAATAGCACTGCTTACATGAAGGAAAACATTTTCAGTTTAATGAAAACGTATTCTTCAAAGGACAGGCTTATATGTCTTAATAAAGGGTTTCTGAATGCATCATTTGTCAAACCTCATTATTTTTGGTAATATTGTTATATTTAGACAGACTAACATTTTCTGTAAATTTCACATATATTATTTCACAGATCCCTGAGCCAACAGGACAGTGATATGAATCCAACCGACATCAAAAGAGAATAAAATCTTGGCATTAAAAATGCATTTTTAATGAGTCACTCTAATAGAAAGTAGTGATGTGTGTTTGCATCTTAGTCCCAAAGTACAGAATAATCAATTTTTTTGTTTTCTGTACATTTTTGTCTATCACCACCGAATGCATAGTGGAATAGTTTTGTTGCTCCTGTAATTACAAGGTGTTTTTATAGGGAGCCTAGTTCAATTAATGTAGCTTGGATATTGAATAATAATTTAAAAAAAAGGACAAAATACTGTGTAGCACTACACAGGACCAACTCAGATAAGGAATAATGTGCCTTTAAAAAGCACAGACTGGAAAAACTTAAAAATATTGTTTCTCTTTGGCATTATTGAAGAATTAGGTCTTACTGAGGAAACAGCAAGGCAAATAATTTTCTCATCTTCTGGAAGAGCTCTCTGAGCAGTTACTGTCAGTGAAGTTACACTCTTCTAGCTCACTTCAATGTACTTAACTTTATGCATTGTGAAGGACATTATACAAAATGCCCATATTTAAATTCTTCCAGGTATAAATATAAAAAAACCAAAAATTGACATAAGAATCCAAATTGGCATAGAATTTTTTATAATAAGTAGTTGAGAACAGGTAGAATTCCTTCATAAAAAAAAAAAAAGTGAAGACAATGCCTACGTGGCTTTCATACGATGATTTTGAATAGTCAAGAATTTATAAACAACACAGCAATATAATAAAGGTAGTTGTTCCCATTCCTCAAAATCACACAAAGGCAGCAAAACAGGAGGGCAAGAGTAAAATTTTGTAATCTGAAAAACAGTGGCTAGAAGCTTTACACTTCTTAGTCACATCAGAAACAAAATACCATTCACTAGTGGGTTTTTGTGTGCATTTGGAGAGGTTACAGCTTTTGGTAAAACAAAAAAAAAAATCCTTTCAATGATCTTTCTTGGGATAAACATACACACGTACAATGAACATAGAACTACTGGATTATGCATTGTTGATAACAATATGGTACTTTACAAACAAGCTACAAATATAGATCTTATACGTATTCTTTTTTTTTTTCCATTCTTATTTGATTCCTGATCTATTCCATGTTAATAGAAGGATATGAATTCCACCTCCAGAAAAATAAGGGTTAAGTTTCAGGTCAGGTGGATGATGTGGCTGCGCACCTATTACAAACACTGCACACTCAGCAGTGCAGTAAAAAAAAAAAATGGTTTTTAAAAGGCTTTAGCATTTCTTTCCATGAAACTTTATACAACATGTTAATGTGGGATATAAAGTATATAGTGATGGGTTTTACTGTTGTTGTTGGGGTTTTTTTCTGTGGTGGGATTCCCCCTCACCTTATCTCCCAACTTGTAACTCCTTAAAATGTTTAGGGGAGAAAAAAATTATTGTATTCCCTTTCTTACCCTTACCCAAAATTTCAGAGGGTCTGTTTTTTACCAGAAAAGTCTGTGCTATGGCTTCATGATAGAAGGATTGCTCACATATGCAGAGGTAAACAGTCATGACCATGTTTCCTTCACTTCAAGACATAATAAATTGAGATTTAATTTGGTTATTACAATATTTTTAAGGACGTATTTTATTTCATACCAAGGATTGCCATTTATCAAGGACAAAATTATCACACATTCTGCTTAATTAGAAAACATGATTGACCAAGCGATGTTTAATCACACATTAAATACACTGGATATTCTGGTCTCCATTTTTTTTGCTTAGGCTTTAAAAAAATGTTTAAGAAAAAAAAGATAAAATGTTTACCATGCAACTTTTTATTTTATAATTGATTATATTTTCTAACCAGGACAACTTTTTAAATTGGAAATCACTTGACCGGAAACTTGAATAAATTATCTGATAAACATAATTCTACTGTGCTTCTTCTGTAAGCAATATTTCTATCTTAGAAAAACAGAAACTAGTGCTTCTACATTGTACTGTTTACTGTAGCACAAGGTGTCAAATATGAGAATAACACTTTCTGGCAATTATTCCATTTAATCAGACATGCTGCAAAAAAAACAGCCGTTCAGCAACATTTGAATTATATTTCAAGCTCTTACAACAAGAAAAAATCTGAGTTTAAACCATCATTTCTGCAATGTCTCACAGTTTGTACATTTGCTTAATGCTCATTACTGCCACAATACTTTTATCTCTAATTTGTGACTATTCTGGATGTATATTAAAAAAAAAAAAAAAAAAAAAAAAAGACCTTTCGTGGTTTTTTATTAGTTGGAATATCACTTTTCCTTCCCCAACCCCCAGAGCCGTTCCTTCCAATAAAACTCCTTACAAGGACAATAAAACAGCAGTCTTCTAAGTATTGCTTTGGAACAAATACTGAAGTATTCAAAATTGTCTCTGCTAGGAAGAACACCAAATTTGGGACATACATGTCTATGTGCCCCAGGTACTGATTGCCAGAAGCCGAGTTATCTCCCAGGTATCACCCTACAGCATGGCAACGAGGAGCCTAAGGAGCAAGAGAGCACCTGGTTCTGGATTTCCACATGTGCCGGGTGCCATCAGGGACCTGGTGCCCAGGACATCACCTTGGTCACTGCTCTAGCTGCTTTGGTTCCAGAGAAAGCCAATGAGCACAGGCACCATAGCTTGTGCCTGCTCTTTGTTCTCACCATTTGTCATGTTTGTGCCTGACCGTTCCCTCCCTCATTAGTGCATGGAGGCTGACAGCATATCTTGTCCAGACATCCTCAGCATTAAGTGTCTGCAGGTCTAATATTTCAGAAAACGACATTTTTATTGGCAGTTTCTACAGCACCCGTCACTGCAGAACCTTAAATGTAGAAGAAAAATGATTGTGCCAGAACAGTTGCTCTCAAAGTGTACTTGTGGCATGAGCATTACTCATACAACACTGTGCCCCCTTTTGACACACAGCACTTGTGGATCCAGGTCCACAGTTCTTATAGAAAACATTCCCTGTTTTTCCTGCTACATGTTTACACAAGACAAGTCTCTAACTCATCTATCAGCTTCTTACGTATCTTACCCTAACTCCCTTTTTTTCTCCCATCTTTGGCCAGTTTAGAACTTTTCAATACTTTATGCAACAAAGTTTTAGAATTTTTCAACCTACTGGGCACACTCAAAACCGTTATTATAATTAAACTATTTGGAAAACATGAGTCCAAATCCCAGTCAATTTCAATTTGACATTAATAACACACCTATCCTCGTTTTAGCTGGAGCTGGATCAGGTCTGTAAGTTGATTGAATAGCTGTAAGCTGCCAGTTGAACGTGGAGTTGCTGCTGCTAGATTTAAGTCACCTTGTCTCAGGCTATTGACTAGCCCTGTCTCACTCAGTAACTCACACCAGCTATTTAAGACTGCACCACCACCTAATGCAAGTCTATAACCTCAAGGTGACATCCTCAGGGTCATAAAGAAACTTTTAAAATTGGATTTTTCAGTTCATTAAAAGAGTTACTATTTTTTCATGCTCAAAACTGTGTTGTAAAAACCAGACTGACAATACACTAATAGAACTGAATTACTAAGTGCTAAAACAATACTCGTGTTTCATGAATCTGTGATTTCCAAAACTGCATGAACCCATTAAAAAAGTAGACTTGAACAAGGAGATATGTTTCAGTAAGGACATCCCTGAATTTTATTAATACATAATCCAATGTCCTTGCTGGAAAATATCTATCTGATGACATCCCTCTCTCTTCTTCTGTCTTTTCTCTCTTGAGATTAAAAAAAATCCCCATGTCTGCAAATAACCTGTAAGTATTTTTCAGCAGACAATTCTGTCTAGATCCTCAGGCCCTTCCTGTGTTGCTAACATGATGTGCAAATATTAACACATTACTAATGAATGCTTCATCATAGCAACACCATCAAAATGCTAAAAAATGACATTTAAAATGAAAATATGCACCAGCAAAAAGAGGCCAAGGTAGAGTGACATCTACTCCTTGAGTAAAACACACATAACCTAGAGAGGACTTCCTACGTAGATTTCTGTTAGGGTTGTGAAAATACACCATGCCACCATTCAAAGGAAACGAGTATTAAATACTACAAAAGAGATAAAATTTAAAAAAACAAAACAAAAAAAAAACCCACCCCCAACAAACCACAAAATCAAATCCCCAAATAAACCCTTGTGTTTTATGAAAAGAAGAACTCAAAGTACTCAGCATATAGTGATAAAAGACTGTGTAACAGAAGATGAGGAAATGATCCCACCTCATCCTGTTATCTCAAAAAGATAGCTATTTGAAAAGTAATCATGCTACATCTTTACCACCCAAACATCAGCTACAGATATTTATGCAACAGCTCCAATATATTTTACAAAAATAGACCAAGCAAGTTTCATTTTCCTGCTTCTCCCAGGGGCCTCAGCTTTTTCTGAGAAAAACAACTCAATGATATCCTGCTTTAAAGCATTTTTCTACATCGAATAAGCAGCCAGATCTAATAACAAATAATTCAGAATCTGAAAACTAAAATCACACATCCAATGGGCAACATCCAACTACATATCTAAAAGTGTAAAAGCATGCTGACTTCATCAAGAGGAAAACGAAAAATCCAAAACTGAATAATCAACAAAGGCATTATAAAAAAAAGTACAAAAAAATTTCAGCAAGGAAAGGAGTTGTATGCTACTTCAAACATAATGAAGACTCCTTTAAAATACATGAACTGGACTTAATATTGAATCATGCCAAGCCAGGTGAACTTTGCAGTTGATAGGAATTGTAATCCAAGCAGGTGTAAATCATGGGTGAAGCAAACGTCCACTTATGAACAGGTTGGCCAAGCCTGAGTGCCAAGTGCAGACAAATAGAATTGTACTAGGAAAAACTGCACCTTTTGCATCTTCATGCATGTGCACCCACACAAAGCACTTATTTAAGACCATATAATCAATTATTTCAAGCCAGGACAACAGTTTTAATATTTGATACAAGTTCTCTGCTAAATTGGGTCTTTAGTTATTTTCAGAAGGGGGTTTTGTTTGGTTTTCTTAAATCATTTCACCTCTTTACCTTTCTCTATAGGGAGTGCAGAATCTCATGGTCTGCATTTCAGAAAAAAATACTTTGCAACTCTGGGAAACAGCTTTACTGTGGCATGTAAGTAACTACTGCTAATAAGGAGAAAAACACATATGGTGGCATTAATTTTACTTTAGAAGTAGAAATGGTAAAAATATTTCACAACATACTGACTGGATGTGGTAAAAAGAACTTCCTACAGTTATAATTTTCTTTGACTCTATTTACCATAGCAAAGGCATCGTTTAAAATGCTTTTCACACATCCAAATACTGAATTGATTGCTGTAGTGATGTGTTTCAAAGAATTACAAAAATGTTTTGACTATAAATGTCAGTTTAGTTATGTAAGTCTTTAAAACACATCCTTTGTCCCTTCTGTGTAAGTCAATTAAAGTGTTTCCCAGGCAGAAATACTTTCTTGAAACAAGTCCTTGAAAGAAAACGCACACCCCCACATTATTTTTAACCTGCCTTCTCTCTTCTAAGTCTCTGTAAGTGTTTATAAGACAAGTCTAGGTTTGAGATGTTGATGTGGTTCTACTTAGTCCTTTTGAAGTATTGAGTGCTCAGTACCTGAAACAGTATTTAGAAGCATAAAAAAAAAAAACAAACAAAAAAACTGAAAGGACAAGGCAGCCTTGCTCTTAATTTGTGATACTGCACTTCAAAGAAACGTGTGAGTTCAAGAGTACCACCATGGAAACCAGCTAGACCATGGTGAGGAGCATAACTGTGTACCTAACTGCATCAAACGTGATTTCCTTTTCAGAAGAAAGTGTGTAACTGTAAACCATCTCACTCATGGTAAAGCCATGTAAGGAATACTTACTAGCAAGTGCCTAATTTGTTGTAAGGCAGATGTATAACTTTGCAAAAATATATTTCGCCGGGGGTTTTAAACCCGCTGGTTTTGCCCGGGAAGAAAACAGCCCCAGCGGGACCCCCGTATTACCTCCAGGGTGGTCGTCAGCGAAGAGGAGGGCAGTGGCGAGTAAAGGAGGGATGGGCAACGATCGCTTTCTTCCAAAATAAAAGGTTTTAATAACATGAAAATAACAAACAAAACCACCTGAGGCAGGCACTGAAACAGCACCCACCCCAGGGGAGAAGTGAAAGAGCATGTGGCCTTGGGGCCAGGGGTTTTTAACAGGTTGGTAGGTGGGTTTACAAAGGCATTGTCCTGTAAGGATACATGGATGGGTTACCAACAGGTCAGGGGTCCAATGGGTGTTAGGGGATTGGTCTTGTGGTGGCTAAGCCAACCACAACCTGGGAAAGGTGGAAAATTCTGGACGTGTGCCCATGTCTGGGGAAAAAGAGGCAACAGAAACCTCTGTCTCCAGGAGGCGCACTGCAACACAGATGCTATTTACTTGCTTATTTAAATTTATGTTCTACTGTGGAACAAAGATTAACTACATTGGTAGGCTAGGTGTAGTTAGCTGATGCTCACATTTGAACTTTGGGGTTTTTTTTAGTACTGTCAGCATTTTTTATCTCATAATTTAAATGACACATGGGAAAACATGAAGCAGTAGATGGAATTTGTATTTCTAAAACAGAAATTCAGAAACAGAAACTCATATTTCTACAGTAGAATCATGAGCAATTCATCACGAAAAATAAACAAAATTACACTTGAGCCATAAGAGCAAACCATTCGTACCTTGTACATTCTAAAGAATGATTTCAAAAAACCAAGATATTTATATAAACTGATAGTGAAAGTTATTGCTAGATTTTTCTTAATATCATATTCCTATCAGATAGACACATATGTCCACATTTCATGAACAAATAAACAAATTATTTTTAATTCTTCTCTAATCTAGCAAAATACATGATTTCTTTTAGAGCAGTATAGGCAAATGATGGCAAGACAGTTAATGAAGGAGGAATAATTTGAAAGGAAGTGGTTATGAATACTTGAAACAAGTGTAGACCTCAATTTAGCAAAGCATTTAAACTTAAAGAGTACTTCACTGAATTGGGGGTTAGGACTATAATGAAATTATTGCAATTAAGACTGGACTCATTCAGATCTAGTAAGCACCTACTTATAAAGGCAGCTATAAAATTAAGCAGCTTCAGTGAAAATCTTTATTAACCATTCCTTATTTTTCTCATTATAATACAATGCAAATTTCAACTTGAGAAGCTTGCAGTGTTCAGAGCGATACAGAGAATAGAATTCCCTGAAGTCCTCAGTGAGACACACAGAAAATGAAAGGTTTAATGAGGTGGGAATGCAGTGGAAGGGGGAAAGGGTAGAAGTTCTGTAACCTAACAGTATTTAGCAGCCAGGAGATATCACTCATGTCATTCGTGCTCTGTGCTAGCAAAAGCCCATCTATCCAAGAGTCAAAGCTTCACAAAACAGCAATACTAACATAAAATCTGTTTACTTTCTAGTATCAAAGTGAAATGAAATTAGATACCACATGTTCTTGCCCAAACCTAGCAGCCTTTCTCTGATCACACATATATTTCAAAAGGTTTCCAACCCTGTATCAAATGGCATCTACTCTGTTCACTGTGTCTGTCTACAGACCTGAAAGACACACACAACAGCACGCAATCAACCCTCATGTCATTCATTAGGACAGCATAAGCCTGCTGTTCCCTTTTCTTCATACGTCAGTTTTCCCTAAGTGAGGAAAAGATTGAGAAATAAACCTGATATAAACATAAAGGATGCCTGTTCAATGTGGGCCAAGGAGTTTAAGGCATAATTTGTGTGATCATGACGTAGACATAGTCATTAAGAGAAGATATATAGCGCAGACTCTTCCAGCCATACTGAATAACTGTCCAAGGATTAGAAGTGGAACCTATGGTGCAGACGTCCATGTCCGGTGACATGATACCCACTTCTACTCTTTTTAACACTAGATGCATTGCCCCAGTTATAACACAAATAACTCCCTCCCCTCCACCACAACCCCCTGAGTTTTACATCTGTACAATAACTGCTCAACAGTCATAGTTTTCTGAATTATGATCAGGATTAGGGGGATTTCATTTTCTGTGACTTGCCAGACAGTCCTTCCCATTCGTTCACTTCATGCCTGTGTACTCCTTCTCTTCTGTAAGATGTGTTCAGGTGTGCAGCACTTAGCAAGTGTGCCCTTACAAAGCATTACTACACAGCCTAGTATAATTCAGATCCTTTTTTAGCTTCATGGCATATCAGCATAAAGAAAACAACGAATAGACAGTAGCACTGAGCAATCCCTCTGGTTCAGCCAAAGGAAACAAGCTTTCACACCCAAGAAAGGCAAGAAGTTATCATCTTTTCCTCTGTTCAAAGTGTCAATGATACCTAAACTGAATTTGAAGAAAAATATATTATTTTTGTTAATGCTAGCTGGTATTAAAATTTAACTGCCTAGGTGTATATTATGCTTAGTTTTCATCTGAATCTATTCCCTTGCTTTCGGTCTTATGATGACCAGAAACAAATGTTCACAAAAAATCTGGGAATAAATATGTTCATTAAATTAAAAAACAAACAAACAAACAAAAAAAAACCAAAAACAAAAAACCCCCACACTGTGTATTTTAAACAGACTATTCCATCTTTACAGTACTTTGAACACAATAGAGGGACAGTACAGAAAGTTAAATACCTCCAGAAGGCAACCTGGACCTTGTATTGAGATTAATTACTTTGTAAGAAATTCTTGCTCTAGTCACTTTGAAGATGGCTACTTTATCTTCATCCTTTACGCCAGGAATAAAAGCACAACTAAATTAGCAGCCTCCAGTCAGGTGACCTGAATCCCTCTCCTTCTTTAACAGGGATTAACTTCTCCCCGTGTTAACAAGGGCTTGATGCCCTTCAGCAGTCTCTGTAAGTTTTGCCCTCCCCCCTTCCTTTTTCCTTTTTCTTTTTCCCCATTGCTCAAGCTTCTCACAAACACAAAGATTTGCTTTAAGTGTTAACAATTATTACGAATACCACGTCGGACTGTTAATCAAAGAAAAAAGAACCAGCAATAAAATATTCTACTGTTTAGCTAGAAAGATGAAAAATGTGTTCCTGAAGTTATGGAATAGGGCATCAGGTTTTGGTCACCTGCAGGAAACAAGAGCATTATTTTATGTCATCATGTAAATACAGATATTCATAAAATAAATACTTACCACTGTTTTTGTCTCTTTAAAAACAAAGATATGAGAATATGTTTTAGGTTTTGAATTTTCTCTTCTTTTTTTCCCCAGAAAGCAATTTAATAAAAAACACTGTCTCTGTTACGGTGGTTTGCAAATACAAAACACCCAAAAGAAACCAAAATAGATATTGCTGAAATTGCATTATGCCTCTCTGTGGTGCTCTGAGCGATTTTTAGTATGGTGAGAAGGAAATGTTTCCTTAAAACTACAGAAATAAAGGCAGCTATTATACTCTTAGGTTATTTCAATACTATATTAACTCTAATAAATTTAGGTAACCATAGTGAAGTAAAAGCTTACCTTAAAGATCAAATCCTTTTTCCCATATCGAAGCTCTTTCAGCTGGGCTTGGATCTTTTTTGACTGAAAGTGAGCATAATAAAATTGGGGAGGGAGGGGTATTTTAGATATTTACTTTTAAGATCAGGAAAAACATAACAAGTTCTGACAAGAGCAAAAATTAGATCAGCTTGAAAATGCAGAAAAATAACCAAAATCAATGTCAATTGCTTTTCCAGGGTAGCATGTCTAAACCAGGCAAAAATACTGAGGAAAATGTGAAATGGCACTCACCTAAGGCACGCACAGGAGTTAGTACTGTTGCAAATAGTTTTTTTTGGCTTACATGAGATGCAATTAATACTTCCCATGAAGCATAACTGAAGGTATCACTTTCCAAGTAAACAATCTTCTTTTTCTTAGAGGAAAAAAGGTGCCATGCCATTGCACAAGTTCTTCTTTGTAATCACCAAGGAGTTCCAAGTGGCATCTAAATGAGCTAGGTTCTCAGGTTGTGACCATGTCCTCTAAAATAAGCACAGTTATGCTGACTTATAAAAGCTTAGGCTGATACATATTTTCAGCTGTAAAATTTATCTTTGAAATAATTTTAAGTAATGATCTATACATTCTTTTATTTCAACAAAATGTAACAGTTTGGATTTTTTTTTTCAAGCTACACTCAACTATGCATGCAGCATTATTTCATCCTTTATCTAAGAATCCTATCAACATAGTAATTTTTCATAAAATCCACAATCTTAACAGATATTCAATAAACTTTCCTGCATTATTCAATGCCAAATGTTTAGAACTCCTTGGAATAGATTAGAAATCTCTTCCACATTTACTGAAACAGCACATCATATTACAGATAGTAGTATATCTTTCAAGAATTGGAGCTTTTAGAAGGGTTTGATGTCTCTCCAATTGGCACAGTCAAATTCAGTGACAGACTTTTGGGAAGGATGAATGCATCCATAGATAAAATTTTAGAACCTGCTTTGAATATTTAAGAAGTAAGGCCAAACCTGTTATTGTGTTTCATAAAATCTGAAAGAGAGAGACAAGCTCAGTTCAGTGCAATTCTTTCTCCTGTAACTAGATCTGTTGCTAACGCTAATAGCACTGTCCTCTGATCTGGTCAATGCAGTCTGTAGAGGTGTGAAATGTATTCCACATCAGATAAAATCCAATGAGAAAATCTTAACCCACTTTAATTTTTCCAGGAGCTATACTTAAGAAAATACACAATCTCTGTGACATAAAAAATATCCAAAATGGCTATAGAGGAATCTAAGTGACAATTAAGATACTACTCATCTGCTAAATCACAAATACGTGATGAAATTAAGACTTGTAGAGCTAAATGTACTCAGTGCAAAATACAAGTGATTCAACAGTATGTATATTCTTTGTGATAAAATTTAGTTGTTTTGTGGTTTTACTGCTCTCCTAGGGGGAGGACTTACAAAACTGACACCTTGTAGTGCAGCCAGCCAGATAAGATACAAGTAATTAAATACAAGTTGATAGTGATCTCTCAGCCACAGCACAGCATCTGGGAGTATTTCCCTGGCACGTGCCCCTTTCCATGTCCTGGGAAGCCTGAGGTTTGCACTGCTCTGCCTTACTCTCTCCAGGGCTCTGAACTGTTGGAGAAGATAACCCAGATGTGTGAGGACCATAAGCATACTCCCATCTACACAACTGCTCAAGAAGGAATCACAGGGCTCACTAGAATAGTTTGCATGCAGCCTGAGAGTAGAATGATTCAGGATCTTCCTGGTAGGCAATTCTACCCACAGAAGGTTCTTGACCTAATAGCTAAAAGGATACTGTTTTCACACAGTCCTTGTGCTTGGTGAGCACAGTACTTAATCAAAGAGTAGGAAATATGCTGCATTTCTCTGGCTGCCACTACTTACCTGGCAAAACAACAACAAAAAAAGGACGCTCCTGGAGCATCTTTGCTTGTTCTAATGGCACTGACCCACTTAAAAGATAGAAAATCACCAGGATGATTCATAAAGTCTGAGATTCTTAGGGTTTAAAATACACTCACAATCTGCTGCCTTGAATTTTAGCTTCGGCTTAGTTTTCTGAAATTTTCTGACAGCCAGCCTTGTCACACCACAATAAATTTAATCTTAGCCTTCGCCCTTAGATATAAAGACATTTATGTTGCAAATATGAAAGGAGATTTAAGCAGGGAAAAGGCCAAGTTAATTACCAAACATTCAAGATGTTGTGCATCTAGTGAAAACAGACTTGAAAAAGAGGGGAAAAAAGAAAGCTATGCTGCACATAATGCAAATTTTTTAAGGAATGGATAGAAAACATATTTGTATTCATACAGTGTGGCAGGTTTGAAAGTGACAATGATGACATAAGAAGAAAATATAGATTTTGATAAGCTAGAAAAAGATTACCACAAACTCCTTTATTTTCTACCAATGAGGATTTCTCAAAAACAGAGGCTGCAGATCTTCAGTTAAGCTAAACAGCTAATACAACTATAAATCACTGCTTTGACCTCATAAGGTTTGACCTCAAAATTAAAAGGTGGGGCCTTTAATAAAGAAAACACATTCAACCATAATTATGAAAACTATAGTCAAGAAGAAAAGTGTTACACTCCTGCTTCATTCTGGCAAGGTGCAATGACTTTCACAGGAATTATATATGCAAACAACCATGACTAAAGTCATGTAAATGAGTAAACCAAATTCATATACAGTAACATCCTCTTTCATGAAAAGTTAAAGAGCTGAAGGTACTGCTCACATGAATGCAGCCACTTGTACATTTACGTATTTGGAAAAAAAAAAAATAGGGCTTTTTTTATCAGCAGCTATCTTTGCTAATATGCTCTTCCATAGATGGGAGATTTCTTTTCCTGTATTTCATAAAGTGATCCTTTTTTCCCTTTAAGTAATGAAACATTCTAGGAATCAATAATAATAAATCTTTCCTGTCTCTATAAGTTAATTTCAAAAAAGGCATTTGGCTAGTCCTGTCTTAGTTAAGGGATGGAGATCATGGGAAGGAAATCAGTTTTATATATGCTATAGATTTATAACATACACCTAAGCTATAGATACATTTCATAAGCATGTCTGAACTTTATTTGTCTAAAACTTGAGTTTGCAGCTTGCTTTCTAATACATTGGAGTTGCTCCTAGTGCAGCCACAGAAATGGGATGAGATGAGAGCAGTTTAGGAACACTCCCAATACATCCATACTATATAATTTATACCAGAACCTCAGTACAAAAGACTGATGCAAGTTTCTTTTGGGTATGTTAGACTTAGAACAGAGAGGAACCTTACTTACCTCTTCTGCATGAATACCACAAAGCTTGTTTCCTGACAAGAGCTTGTTTTTGAGGCTTTTGTTCTTAGAGGGGAAAAAAAAGAGAGGTTTTTTTTTTTACTGAAAGTTACTGAAATATTAAGGGGACCTTTAAATATTTGATAATACTGATTTTATTTTATAAATGGATAACACCTTCAAGTCACCAGCAAAGACACAGATAAAAGACAAGACAGATGCATCACGACACAACATCCTCTCTGACAGAATTCTAAAAGGCTGTAACTTTGCATTAAAACCTTCTTTCACAGGAACAGGACTTCTAAAATGCTCTAGCAACTGAAAGAAATTTAGATTGCATATGCTGAGGTAAAAAAGGAAAGATAAAAAAATCCTAATTCTTACCTGGTGTCACCTGCATAGCTCAATGTTATTTTCAGTTAATCATTATAACAGTTAAGTAATAGGCCAAGATCTTATCACTTAACTTGATTAAATTCATCGGATCATTTTTTTCCTAAATTTCATAATTTAAAACTGCAAGTAATCAAAAACTTGAGAAGATTAGCTACCCAACAGCATTTTGCCAACTCAATATGCTTTTGTATGTAAGAGTTTTAAAGGCATTTCTTTTCATTTTCAGGGAAAATAATAAGCCTTGATAAAATGAATTTGCAGTCGTCTGGTAATTCTTTCTGTATTCACATAATCCCACAACTGAGAGTCAAGGATAAAGAGTTCTCTGCAGTGAGAACATCTTTCAAAACCATTCAGAAATATATGTACTTGATAAACAGGCCTTCAAGTGCTGGACAAAATGGGCTTACACTAGAAAGAACTAAAAGAACACCACAACCAGCTTCTCCTGTGTTAACAGTCCAAACACACATACTGAAACCTGGCCCACCACACTTCAGACAAATGTATTCACCACTGAACAGCAATGACTTTTTTGAGCATTGTGCACAAGAACAAGCTGGCACTAGGGGAAAAAAAAAAAAAAAAAAAAAAAAGGTAATTCCACCTAGTTCAGTTTTAGGTCCACACACCACTGAAACACTGGAAGCTTTATTTTCAGAATTAGAAGCTTGGAGGGTTTTTTTAAGAAAAACTTTCTCAGTAAAGAGAATGTAAATCAAATAAAATTCCATTTTAAACCTTTGTACAACATTTCAGATGTTTCACTGCTGTGCACTGATATGTTGCAAAACCAGTTAATCTTTTTGAGTTGTCTGACATGGGCACCCACAGTTCTGTAATGTAACGGAAAGGAATTGGGATGTTAATCTGAATGATACAAAACCCAGATCCTGCCTCATGAAAAGTGGTTTGCAAAGAGCTGGGTGTGTGGGGAGAGAGAACAGATGTTGCTCCCATAAGTCTTGTAGTTGATTACTTTTTGTTCTGTATGTGAAAACGATGCAGTAGCTCATCACAGAGCACCACCTCACTGTGCTAACCACTGCAGAAATACAGAACAGGACAACTGGTTCGGCACAAAGGGAATTAGGTAACAGCTCCAAGATGAGCAAAATAAAACCAAACAGAAACCAAAGAGGTGAATCACACCACCCAGCACAGCTATTGCTCACCAGGGGTACATAAAAGAGCCATGTTTTACAGGGATCACATGGTAGATGTGATTGGTTTCACACAAATGAGCAGCATCACCTCTTGGGGTGATGGCCAAACAAATGTGCCAACAGCACTGCTTCATCAGGGAATGACAATTAATTAACCCAGGCAGTCAAGGCATCACTTTGTTTTGGTTAACTACCTTCATTACCCTCCAGTGCCCCTACAGCCTGGTAATGATTGGTTTAGGTAACAGACTCTATGCATATTTCAGAACCAAAGTAAGGATGAGTTGTAATCCTTATATTTTGCCTCATTTATCTTCCTTTTGCCAAGAATAAACTACTATAAGAAATACTTCTATTAATACATTAACCATTTGCAGTGGACTTCTGCACATGCTCTTTTGAGAAGACCCTGCAGTCACCCAGAAGGTGAAGAATGTAATGCCAACCACCTTGACGAGACACACATTGTATTAGATAGTTGTTACAGTTTCTGCATTTGGTGCCAAAGTTGCCTGGCAAAAGAACATAGCTCAAGAAGTTATTCGAAACCAGAACGTGGTGAAAATATTTTGAGTTAGGAGATAGACTCCGTTTTGGAGATTTATCTATATTTAACAGGGCTTACCAATCCTATCTCATTATACAGGCTATTAGCAAACAGAACAGAAAACAAGGTTAACAGATTGTAGGCAAAATAGTCATGATTTAATCTGCACTTAATGTTTTTAGAAATTTGAGCAAGCATTAGAGTTTACAATCATTGAGACCATAATGAGGAGCTTGTCAGAAGTAGATGATAAATCCTTGCTTACAATTTGTTCTATTTTATGTTACTTTGCAAATCACGTGTCACTATTAAAAACGGCTTTATGTTCTGATAAACAGTGGTAGTTTTCTATAACAGAATGTGCAGTATACCTGTAAAAACATGTGAAATCTAACAGAGCCTAGTTTGATCAGCATTCTGAATTAAATGTTGCCAAGTAAGAGTCTGATCAGGTACCGGTTCTGTGAGTTTGCTAGAAAAGGGCTATGCAGAATCAGATCAATTAATCAATTAATTTTTTGAGTCAGAAATGGTTATTGAGTCAGGACAGAAGTTCTGACTTCTAAGTCTTAGATAAAGATTCAAGACAATGCTTCTTATTTTCCTACCAAGCATCCCTCAAGGAACAACAAATAAGTTTAACTAGAATTTTATGAAGTTATTATTTCAAATATTTTATTTGTTATGAAGAGTTTCACAGGAAAAGCTCTTGGATATTTCAAGTTTAAAACCCAATAAAAGTTTAAAGAATTAATTACTTATCTGTAAACATGTCTTTTATAGTCACCTTTAAAATGGTAGAGAATAATTATTTTAGCCTTTTAGATTTAGAGAAAGGATACCATTATATTCCAACTAAATAGATATTTTGACGTATTTGAGCATCTTAGAAAGCTTACAGCAAAGACTGTTAGCTGGAGTGTTTGCATGTAATCAGTCATGCCATTAAGTTACTACAGTATTCAGCTCTAAACTTAATAAATCTAGTTCATTTGCAGCAGTAGTTTCAGGACCCCCTAAATCCAGGTGCAGAAAACTGCTGTCACTGGTTGCCATGCTCAAGAATTCTGTTGTTTCTTCCTATGCAGTAGATTCTTACTGTCCTGGTACCTACACTCAAGAAATAGTACCTCGGTACAACATCTCTTCTGTGCACTCCAAACAAGGGAGGATTCTCAATGACAACTTGTCAGATCTGTTAATGCATCCTTCACAGAACTTCTACACTGAAAACAGAAACTTTTCTGCCTCACTCTTAAATAGATTTGTCAGTCAGTTCCTTGTCATATTTTCCTGTTCTTTCCTCTTAAACTGGCATCACTTCATTGTATTTTTGGGGTGTTCTGATATTGTTTTCACGATATGAGATGAGACAAGCTGAAATAATTATATGAACATTGACAGTAACTGTAAATTTTGGTTGCTTAAAAGATCTCTTACTGATACAAAAGCACATCAAAGCCACTGCCGTGCCATGGCTTCTTTGCCAGTGTGCCTGCAAGGAACCTGCAAGGAAGAAAACCACCCAAACCTTTGCTTGCTAACTAGAAGGATATATATTACTTTTTCTTCCTGACTTGGGAAAACAATCCCTTCACTTCTGCCATCTTTTGACAGTTGTAGTTTTAGTTTCTTTTTTTGCGAACTCATTTTATTAAAAGTATTAATTAAAAAGCGATATATTGTATTTGTCATAATATCCCCTCCTCGTTTATCACACGCAATAAATACCTCATGCAGAAAGAGTCACAGTTTATAGACATTGTTAAATGTGACAAACTATCCCTGGGTCCAGTTTAAAGGGTTTTATCATCATTGTAAATCTGAAGTTATGGGAATTCACATTTGTCTGATGTATTATATATTCAACTAACAGAAGGGTAAAACTATACCATTGATGTAAAAGGCACAATTTTTCAGGTGTCATTTTGTGAAGTTAGGATATCTTGACCTCTGGTCACTCAGATGAGTGCTTTAATACTTTTATGTTTATGTTTCATAATTTGAAACACTGCTTTCTGAAACAGCATCAGATCTCAACCCAGGATGAACAAATACAATGTAATCACCAGCAGGACAAAACAATTTAGTTTGCCTGCTAGCCTTTGAAAGCACGAGGACCCCAAAATATGTTCAAGGAAAGAAAATAACTTTCTCCCTCAGAAAAAAATGATTCTCAGCAATCAACTTCAATTCAGACATTTTATCTGAGGTCTGACAGCAGTTATTTGTTGTATACAAGATAAATTGGGCTCTGCCTCCCCTTGCTGAATAGCACAAATCAAACCATGTTGAGCCCCTGCTCATCATCGGCACATTTCTCTCTTATGGGCATCCTCTTAAAACAAACCAAAACAAAGACAAGAATGAAAACCCCTGGACTCTGCTGAGCAGGATTGTCAGGGCCAAGTGCCAAGATGAACTCTTTTCCATCTCCTGTTGAACCAAATCAGTTCACTGCACCCTCAGGTAGGAAATCAGGAGACATCAGCAGACCAAAATCAAATATCTGGACTTATCTGATATCAAAATGTATTGGTACCCATTTTGCTTTGTATTTCACCATGATGAAAAATGTTTTATATTGTGTGCAACTACTGTAATCCCAGCAGGACTGGCTCAACCTTTCATCTTTCTGAGACAGATAAATTGAGTTTCCTGCATTCAGAGGTTGTTCAGGTAAGACCTTAAGAACTGCAGTTCTACCTTGCCCTCATGCTCAGCAAAGACACTGTGACTTTTGTAAGAGCAGTTTGCTTTGATATTCTTGAGAATGTTTGAATCCCTTTTCCCCAAAGGTTTTGCAGTGGTTAAGGGTGCCAAACAGCTGAAGGATTCTTCCCCATCAGTGTATTTTGGCACTGATGATGCATACATGAAATGCACAATTTGCAGATCTATCTGGATATAAACTAAGGCAGCACCGTTGTCCTAGCTCTGAATTCCTGGGAAAAGGCCACTTTCATTATGGTCAGGCTTCAGCCTCTCTGTGCCCAGAAATACCCTCTAACACTTCTGCCTGCACTGCACTTGGGATATACACACAACAACCAGAAGCTGACAGCTAAACAGGGTAGCCCTGGCAAGCAGGTCACATTGCTGCTCCTCTAAGCTTAGACATATTTGGACGTTTACTGTCCTGCTTCATTGGTTTGGGTGTTTTTCTGTAATCTGTCCCTCTTACAGTATACATTTCTTTTCTTCTGCATATCTACCTCTTCTAAAACTAGAGACCACTACATTTTCTCCTGAATTTCAGGTAGTGCAGGTGAGCTGGGGGAGCTGATAAGGAACACAAGAAAAATCTTCTGTTTGTACTTTTAGCAAGAGTTTTGTGTTGGCTGCCACAGGACACAGGTACAACTAACTGCCCAGAAGCACATTTCCATGAACACCTAGGCACACAGGGGAAGCAACAACAGTCTTGCAGTCAACTGAGCACAGACTACTGCTGTTCGGTTGAGTTCTGGGCTACAGCTTCTTCCAGACACTAATCCAGAATAATTTGTGTGCCAGGAAGGCAGACAGAGAAAAGGGAGAGTAGTCAGGAATATATCTAGGTATATATATATAGGTAATAGAGATTCCTCAAAAGAAGAAAAGGTATTTTGTTGGTACCCCTTTACCTTTGTTCACAGATGACAATTACCCACCGTGACAGTCTAACTTTATATCAAAGTCTCTGCTCTGTCAAATAAGCAATTCCCTATATCTGAGGCACAACATGTTTTGCCATTTGGTTCTGTATAATCCCACTGTGTAAAACTGAAAACCAAAACCACTGTCTTCTGTCTACCTAATATTTGCCAGATGACAACACTGTTAACTTCAGACACCTGCTTCCATAGGCACCACTGCTACTCATGTCCTACCTTACATGAATTTTGGTGGGGTAGACTTTACTACTGCTGTGCATCACTCCCAAAACTTTCCATTAAGGACATTCTGTTTGGCACTAGTGAAGTGACAGAAGGCTGGGTGAAGACATGGTTTTGCTGCATCATAAAATGGTTGCTATAATAATGACAGCACAGTGTTATATGAACCAGCATAAAGAGATACAGAATAATAATAACAATAAAAAGTATGCATTTTCAGTATTTGAGTGCTCGGGGGTTTTTTTTTCAATCTCTATCTCTTTCTCTAAATGTAAACATGAGAAGGTAAATATACAAAATTGTATGTAAAGTGATAACAAGATAACACATTGCTTCCTCAGTCCTTCTGTGTGCCAGGTGGGGTTTGAAGTCTTCACTATGACCTGTAAGCAGCTTGGCATTCCCTGCCACCACCTTCACACCCTAATAATTTTTTTTTAAAAAAAAAAGCACTGAGGACAGATCTGCACTGTAAAAGGAAGATTATAGCGCACTGATACGTCTTTAATACCTGGGAACTTGTTTCACTCTTCCTTAATCCAAAGCTTTTCTTGTTATCTGGAATAATTGAAATGTGGCAAATTTTCACACGTGTATCTGAATATTAAAATTGTCAGAATCTGCAAATATGTATCCAGAGAACAGCAAAAAAAAATTTTAGACAAAAACATATTCCTGAATGACTGTTATTGTTTATAGGGTTCAGGCTGTTTCATGCAAACTTTTCTATGCATGTAAAAATCGCTTCATCGCTCATCACTCAGAAACAGGGGATTTTTATGGTATAGCAATGAATCAGTGCACTGGACTAAGTATTTCTTTTTTTTCCCAGGGTATTTTTCCTTTTGATAGATCATGATGGGAAAATGATATGCACAGATATATTTTTATACCAATTTAATTTTCAGTTATACCTTTTCAGTCATTTCAACAGGACTTTGTTATGGGAAAGCAAATGCCATTTCTAATTCTTTCCATGTCAGGTATTCTAATTAGAAACATAGCAGCATATTAAAATCAGAATCCAATTTTACAGAATTTATATCTGAAATGAAGGGTAATTGCCTATGCCACACAGGACTATCTAGAGAAGAAACCTGACAATCCTTTGATCTTTCTCTTTGGTAGAGGTGTCTTAGTGCCCTGGAGATGGTTTGTGGGATCAATAAAGCAGAACACCTAGGCAGGTAGATGTTAGCCTGAAGCTCCTTCTTTTCATTTGCTTGACATCTGTAAACAGAATGGTGAAAAGAAGCTGGTGCTGCTCTGAGCTGCAGGTTAATGAGAGCTCACTTAAAGCAACGTGATAGAAATGAGAGCACGAATGTGACCAAACATGTAAATAAAACTAATCTAAATATAAAACATATTTGTAGTTTGAACAAAGCAAGCTCCTCTGTCACTGGAAGAGTGAAGGGTCATACTGGTTACATCCTGTTCCACAATTTCACTTTTCCTGCTGTACCAGCAGCAGGGGATGAAATGCTGCATTAAGCATATTTCAGATGCATAATTGTCAACATCTGTCTTAAAACATAAATGACCTAGTTATTAAAGGAAAAGAGCAAGAGATGACTATGGATTACATGTATGCTGCTCTCTCTGGAGTCATATCAATCAAATTCACTTTAATATCAGTAGGCTCTGTCTCGTGGAATCTCTCATTAACAGTGCACTGTATCTTTGTTGTTAGAGAAGGTTTTGGCCAGCATATTTAATTTTAAAAAGAAGCACTTCAAGTACAATCCACAGTCATCTAAAATATACATCAGCTGTTTTGAAGAAGCTACACAATATATTTCAATCAGGAAACAGATATCCCTGAGACAGTTTTAATGGATTGATTCACATACTAAACATATTTCCACCATGCTTTGCTTGTTCAATATACTGAGAGATAAGTACCTACATAATAGATACTAGATAATACCAATTCAGGTACCCAGTATTACTGTTCAGTAAAGGACAAAGGGAATTTGTTGATCATTTACCTTGGACAACACATAATTGAGTGAAAGAGGTTGTACTGTGCAACTGTGAAATTACACAGATGACAATTCTGCATCATATTGAAAAGGATAAAGCCCCAAACATTTCAAGTATCAGAGAATAGATGTTGTTTTCCACTTTGAATCTCTGCCCAATGAGCTATAACATTTGGCAAAGACATACCTCTAAAATTTGGCAGTGAACTGTGCCTACAAAAAAGCAAATGCTTCCTTTTTGAGAAAAAAGCATTATTAGTACTTTGCAATGCCTTTTAATACACACCAAAAAGTAAGGCAGTATTCAAAAAGTCTTTTCTTCTCTAGGTAGACTGTTAGTCTTTACTGTTATCTCCTGGCATCCTGCTTTTGTGCACATTCCAAATGTTATCTATTATTGAAAATGTTGTCTGAGCAGCTGCACTGATGTGCAAGCAGTGAAAAGCAATTTGCCTCAAAGTACCGGGGCCAGTTACCATATTTAAATGTAAAAATTTCTATAATTCTTGATAAACTTCTCATTTTGTTCCATATTGTTTCTGCAACAAGACAATTTTCAGACTGCTTGATGCCAAAATTTCTTCTAAATCTATTTTTGTAAAATAGGGCATAATCCATTCAGTTTGAATTGCTATCACCATTATACATCAGAACCTCAGCCACGAGTCCAGCTATTTTGCAATGCTCAGTATGCTGAATTAGCAAAAAATAGGAGTAAGGAATTATTCCTTCTAAATCAGGGAGCCATAAAAAGAACTTGCTTTCAAAGCCTGATTTTGAAAGCTGTGTTAGCAAAGTATTTAAAGTCTTCTCTGAAGAAGTTTGAAAGGAACTGCATGACTTGACATCTGTCCTTGAATGGCATCACAAGTTTAGAATATTTAGCACAGAAAGCATACTTCAGTAAACAATACAGCCTGTAAAATGATGCCATGCTCTTACCTTCAGGGCTGGACTGCTCTGTCTTTTAAGGACAGGAGAGTGGTTTACAGATGGAAACTTCCTATAAGCCTAATTTTCCTTTAATTACTGCAAAAGCCCCACAGTATCAACTGCCACATTGCCTCTCAAAATTTCATTTAACTCAACAGTTTGATAAATGGTATTCACAAAATCTGTTTGACTGAATTTTCTGTAGCTAAAGTGCAGCCTATGTACAATGGCAAGGTATTTATGGGACTGGAAACATGCTTTATGGGAAAAAGAGAATTGCCATTTTCTAGATTTATGATCTGTATTATTTTGCTGGATAGAATGTAGGTATATTCATAATGATAGCAATCATTTTGAGATTGACTCAGCTAAACTTTCACAGGAGCTTTCATGCTAAAAATAGAACGAAAAAAAATAATTGGAGTAAGATGGTGATAATTGCTCACTTCTCCCATCTCAGCATCAAAGCAACTAAAATATTCAGAGGACTATGAAGGTGCATAAGGAATGTTTATGTTCCTGCTTGAGATTATCACGATGCAAAATATTTTGCTGGATGTGGTAACTGATGCATAAAAATTACATCAGAATTAATTCCTAGTTGCACTTTCTCTCAATTCATTTTGGATTCAGAACTAAGATAGGAAAACACTACATGCTGATGGATTTGAACAACTGAAGAAAGTTTATACATCTGGAAAACTATCAAAAGTGCTTAAAAAAAAAAAAAATCATCTGGTTTGAACTACAATGTTGCATATCCCAAAATGAGAAGCAAAATGCAAATCTATCGTCAGAAAGACCAGGAAAACCAGAAGAAAACAAGGAAAACCAGAAGAAACTCAGTCAGATGGTCTATCCTTTGAGAACTGCATCAGTATGTGCAGTGTCAGTCATGAGCTGAGGCATCTGCCCCAGATATCAGTTAGCATTGGTGGCTCACCACATCAAATGCACACTGACCCAATAAGTGATGACAAAGCTATGCACAGAACAAAACAAATCTGCAAGACCAAAAGGAGGAGAGGGGAAGTAATTAATTTGTCTGTCTGGTGATTTAAAAAGACTATGCACCAGGTCTATCATTCCCATGTAAAGCTTTGAATTAACAAACTGAAATTTCCACGCAGTTGCATGAAAATTAGGACTTAGCCTGAGATTTCAACTCTGGGAGCCAGCAAACGCAGCTACAATCCTGGAACACATTGTAGTAGCATTCTCCTGATATAAAAGGTTTCACAGTCCTAAAGGGGTCTGCTATCTGAATAAAGGACCAGGAAAAGCAGCAAAGCAAAATAAATTACAAATGCACATTATTTATCCCTACAATTTGTTAAGAAAACCCCTGTGGACACACACAGAAGCAAAAGATATGCATGATGCTGCCTCTCCAGAGGCAGGGAGAGGTAGAGGATGTGGAGCAGCCCAGCACCATTTACTGCTCCCATAAGAGGAAAAGGCTTACACAGAAAGCAAAAGGGCAAGTGTGCCAACTATGTGCTCATTAGGTGTAGATTCTGGAGTGACATGAAACAGCAAACTAAGCTAGTAAGAGTCAAGAAAAAACAATAAGCACAAAAGCAGTGCAAGAAGATCCATATTTTCTTCAATACAGATCCAAATAGTTGCTGTGAAATCAGGTTCCTTAGCTGGAATGATTGAATTACACTGATTTAATGCCAAGCAAGCATCAGACAACAGGTCTTACTGGGTTTGTGTTCTTCAGCACCGCATAAAGTCGACGCTGCAAACGAGTCACACACAAAAAGCTATAACCAGGCAGAGTAAATATCTTAAATACAGAAGTGTTTGTTCATCTTCTTTCTGTTCTCCAGTCAATTCAATCCATAGTATTAAAAGCTCACATGTCTCAGCCTCACCAACGTTCAGCAGTTCAGCAGCTCACCTTCACCTCACCGAGAGCTGTCATGTTGTGCCTCACTGAGATTGTGAGAGATCTAAGCTTAACTTCTTCCTTAATAGGTGCAAATCCAATACCCATACAGCCACATTTTCAGAGGGGTGCTCTAACCTCAGAATTTGATTAATTTTAGTGTCATGGAAGGAAAAGCATAGAAATTTTAATCCCCTCTGTAAAAGTTTTTCCACTTTGCACAAAATACATAGGTATCCAGGACATTTATTTGTATGACAGAACCCATAAAAGTCTGTGCAGAATTTTTTTTTTTTTTAATTTATTCAACCACACTTTATATTTCAATACCTATTAGAGTTTTCCTTTGTATTTTAGTTGAAACTCGGTGCTAATAGTTTTGGACCAGAAAGAAAATTTGACAGTCAGCAGATTTCACATTAATACTTGTCTTGAAAGAGAAAGGATGTAAAAATGTAATTTGCTCAATCCGATGATATCAAATAGAATACTGGTCTGTCAGTCATAGGCAGGCAATCTAAGTAATACATCTGCCCAGAAAATTTAATAACTTTTATGTTCATATACTCTTCAGAACTATCTCAGAGATCTGGCTCTAGGTCATAGAAGATGTACTTCTCCTGAATGCTCTCTGAAGCTACAGCTGACTACACATAACTATTTAAAAGGGGTATGTTTTTATCTGCAAAATATATTTCAATAGCTCTTAATGCAGGGGGATTTTCAGAAGACCAATCTTCTAATGAACTTACTGCTCAACAGCTGCATGTTTTGAAGTCCATAATTATTA
Organism: Merops nubicus; assembly: GCF_000691845.1. NCBI lineage: Eukaryota > Metazoa > Chordata > Aves > Coraciiformes > Meropidae > Merops > Merops nubicus. The sequence continues at coordinate 63,405 of NW_008608601.1, read as the reverse complement.
GAATCCAAATCCTATGTTGATTTAAAAAAAAAAACCTCACAATCAAACCCAAACAAAGACAGCAGAAACTAAATATTTACTTCAGGAATCACAAACTTAACACATTCATGTGCTCGAAAGCTTTCCTCAAGGTACCCCACAAACCAAAAAGGCTGCAACCCCTACAAAAGACACATTTCTCTCTCTAAGCCATGTACCAAATAGCATTAACGTCTAAGCACATGGTCTTGAATTCTCTTCACAAAAATATAGTTCTTCTTAGAAGCTTGCACAGACTAACAGTGCTTCACAGTACAGTGTTGAATGGCCTGTTTGGCTCCTCAGTTCTGCAAGTAAAAATGTGTACAGCACAAAATTCATTGAACACTATACTGCACTCAACCTTAATTGAATGGAACAAAGTAATATCACTTGAACTGAATAAAACTTTATATGTAATCAAACTGTATATGAGATCTGAATTGTAACCTGAAATATACACTCTAAAGCATCATTAACAATAATAGGAAAAAAGCTCCAAAGTTTAGGGCAAAGTTACATTTTAATTTCCTTCCTTTTAACACTTGCAGGACTACGTCTAGTTACATTAGAAAGTGCAGGATGTCTGAAGAAAAACCAAGCATTATCCAAAAGTCAAAATGTAGGCTGTATAATGACTAAAACCAGTTAACTCAAAAATTACTGATTCCACATAATTCATTGAGCTTAAACCACCATAACAATTGGGTATTGTTTTACAACTGTTCTAAAGAACACACAGCAACCATGCAATCCACAATACCTAAAGCACTACCCAGCTGATTTGGCTTCTACACTGCACGCTCTCTGCAGAGGATGTAAGTTGTAAGTAATGGATGCAAGATGAAGGTTGTAGTAAGCAGTGCAGTGCAGGTAAGATTACTATGAACTGCACACACACTCTTGTCTTTTTCAAATGTAAGTAAGTTGGACCTTTACCAAATAACAAAAACAAGAGTTGTGAAGTCATTGGGAAAGTGCACCCAGGAAGACAAAAAAATATTTACAACCTGCTTTCCACCTAAGACAAGCATTTTGGTAGAATGCAATGCTGTAATACTGCTACTAATGTAGCTATGCACATTTTAGCAATCAAACTAGAGCTGGTTTTCCTTGCTACAACAGTACCAAGTTCAAGATTATTTTTCTCCTTTTGCAGCCACAAAAAAAACCTGTTGCTCTCTGACCCAGAAAGGGATGCAATTAACTATAATTATATGAGCCAATTCAGTAAGACAGTTCTTCTGAGTTGCTGAAATAATGTTTACAGGAGCAACATGAGGCTTAAAAAAAAACAAACCAAACCAAAACAGATTCTGCTGAGTATACCAAGGTGGCATACAACATAAGTAGGGAGACTTTGCAGAAGTAGTTAATGAAGAATATTGAATCACTGCATCTTCAGATCTGTCAGTTGTGGGTTTGAATGGTTCTTCGCTGTGTCATATTTACATTTCTGCTAAAAATAACGTGCTCTTCACAGTGAATTTTCCATAGTACATTTTATCTTCTTGTAAAATTAAAAGACAATGACTGCTCTATAAAAAAGGACAAAACCCTCACCTGATTTCATGACAAGAATTAATTGCTGCCCCATGAGGTATCTTAAAAAATCCCTGTGCTGATTCAACAAGACAGACACCACCAGAGGAAGGAAGCATTGGGAAATAACAGGTCACCCTCTTACCCAAAACTAATCAGCCTCCATCGAACAGCTACAGGATATGAATATCATGCCTGGGTGCTAATATTTCTTTCATCTATTTATGCCCATTTTTTTTTTTCTAACTCCCAGGTTCCAGATATTTACCGGTTTTTTTATCCTGAGACTTAAAGTTCATCAGTGTAAAGTCTGCAGTGTAAACGTTGAGTGCCCAGGATTAGCCAAATCAAATACACAAAAGCTCATGGTTGTAAAGCACTAATGCACAGTAAGAGAAGATTTTAAAAAAAAAAAAAAAAAAAAAAAAAGCACAGATTAGGCTATTCTGAATCCAAGGAGAAAAAAAAAAATCCTTTAATCTGCCTACAGACCCAATGCAACAGAATAAGTGGGAAATTTATAGCCTAGCAAGCGTTTGATGTAATACAGACATTACATGGGAATTACCTCAGAAGCTTAATGAGGTTCATCAGGCCTCTGGGACTACTGAAGAGACAGAGCAGAGCAGGAGCAGAGAGGCTGACCCACTATCCAGCTACTCCCACTCACTCGTTTAGGCCAAGCTAAAGCCACAGCCAGCCATCAAACAAACCATCATCACAAGTCTCCTCAGAACTTTGTTTCAGAAAACTCTTTTACTGTCTCTAATATCCAATATTTTTGCTGTCCCTATACACATTGTCAAATAGAAAGCAGTTTCTTATCAGAAATCAACAAATTGGAGGTTAACAAATGATAATCCTACTGCCTGCATTCACCCCAATCAGAAAACATCGTTTTCTTCACAATTTTTTCTAGCATCTTGCTTTGACCTTTAAAACACAAACAGCCAAAAAGAACACAAACCCAAACAGAAGGAAGTTGTTAATGGTTATTCTATTTCTTAGGAAGATATTTAAATTTTGACTTTTTATTGTGTCTGGGGAATTTTCTACATAGGAAAAACTCCCCATGTATCTCTTCAAGCCTCCCAGTAGCACAGCACCCAAAGCCATACAGCTGAAGGGTTCCATACTCACCACTGCACTGCACATCCCATGGTCTTCCACTGAGAAACACTATTTTACTGTTCAAGACCTGTCCTGCTCCTCTGCTTCCCAATATGGGCCCTGGCACAAAATTCCTCATTTTCTTGCAGAATACAGGATATCTGTTATCAAAATTAAGGCTAGCAGGCTGCTACCATGATAAGAAAGACAAAATGGATACATTTCTTGCTACTCAAGACAATGGCTGAGTTTAATTTAGAAAATGAGACTTTCTTAGCTCAGTGCTATTCTAATGTACTTTAAATTTAAATTCAAATTATCAGCTGAAAAATAACCTTGCACGAGGACCAAAAAATCTGCCACAAACAAAACAATTGGAGAGTGACATGGGAAGATTTGAACTTTTGATACAACAAAAAAAGATCAGCAAATCAATACCAGAAAAAGTTTCTAGGGCACATCCAAACAGCCATTATGGTTTCCAGTGATTCAACTGCTCACATTTTGGTACTTTTAAGCTATTTTTTAACATTGCATTATATTCTTGCACACACATAATAAATATGTATCTGAAACTGTATGCAAATGTTGTTTGTAACTTAAATGTACTCACAAATACATAGATACAATTACATGCACAAATACACGTGGACAGGACTGGATAGTTGAAATGTTCAGGATTAAATTATAGTCTGAAATAGAAGAACTATTTTACATTTGAAAAAAAGTTATCACAACACATGAAAAGACAGCACAGGATGAACCACACAAATCTGACAATTTTACAGGTTTTTTTTTTTTTTTTTTTAAATTCATGCAGATCTTTCCTGGGTTCATGTAAATGTTTGATAAAACACTACTTGGATAGTTATTCACAAAATCAAATTGAGATAGCATCTTCTCGAATATTTTAAACAGCACCTACATGACTAAATCCTTTTAATTTCACTTAGAAACATTTCTACACCCATTAAACTCAGCATGTTTTGAATTGTTTACAAGACAGAGATTGTTTAAAAAAGAGAGTAATTGAAGCATTACTGTGGTGACTGTTTTAAAGATTTTTCAGTTGTAAAAACTGCTAAATCAGAGTCTGAAAAAAACAGAAGATTCCTTCTATGGAAAGGTTTTTATGGGTAGACTTGACAAATGGGCAAAATTATAGGTAAAGATATGGCAAAGTCACTTTGAAACAGTCTAATGAAAACTGTAATTTTAAATTATAGCATAGCTATAAAAACCAGCTCTCTTAAGATCAATGCAGTACTTAAACAACAACTAAATAAAATAAATGCAACTCACTCAAGTTATTATGCCTAAAATTAGTGACAAGTTGATTGACCTATTTAATACTTCCTTCTACTGTAACATCTGCAGCCTCAAACATGGTTGAACAGTATTCAAAAAAGGAGTGTAGAAGAGAAGACACCAGAAGCAATTAGTTTAAAATGCTTCCGGATAACAGAAAATTGGCAGTTTTGGCCCAGAATAACACAATTTTTATATTTAAGACTCAGCATGAGGTTGACTGGACACTGAGGGTAAAGTGTTTCCTATCACTAGATTAACATATAGTGAATTGCTGCAGTGATTTTACAGTAAGAGGACAGTCAAATTTGAGTGTTTTCTTCCCACTGCACTACCAAAAAAAAACATTTTCAAGTTTTTAAGGCAAGCTTAGGCTGAAAGGCTGAGATATTAACTAGAAAAAAATGATAGATAAGTATTTCAACTAAACAAATTAGAACATCTCTCCAAAGCCCACTGAAATTTTTTGCAGGCATAAAAAAAATCTGAATTTGAAAATACCCCAGTTCCAGTCTGAAATGGATGAAACCTATGTGAGAAACAATTCTTTTTTGCTGTCAGAATAAAAAGTTTCATGTGCTTCTGATTTCTTTCTGAATGACATGGTGGGATCACATTGCAGCTGGACAGTTTGTACAGACACCTCAGCTCAGGCAGTAACCTGACCCACAACTTAAGACTTTTATGTGAAGCTTTTTTTAGAATAATTCTAACATGAATTTCAATTAAGTATTTTGTTATTGTTATCTTTTTATCCTCTGAATATCCATACATAATTAAAATTATCATGCCAAATATTGTATTTAGTTTGATTCAATTAAACTAAAGGATAATGAGTCTCAGGAGAGGAATATAATCTTCATAAAGTCACAGGCTATCAACCGTCACTGAAAAATACTTCACCACGAAAATCTGACATTTTCCAGCTACACCTCTTCTTGATTAAAATTTAAAAGTACAAAACAACAGCAGTCTTGTTTAATTTACATTTCTGAATAACAAAATACATTAAAAAAAAATCACTTTCTCCTCCCACTGAACTTAGAAAATAAGCATCTGTAGTCAACAGCATATGATACTAAAGAAAATGCAAACACTCTAAGCCTTCTCCCTCAAAATCAATGGAAGTTTTCTATGGTGTACCATAATATTTGGATTTCACCAGTCTTTTTTTCTCTAAATTCTTATTCACTTTCATGGAAATCTATTTATAACTAAGAAAGCCAGGTCCCTGCAAACTAACCCAGTAGTCTGAGTTTTCATAGTTTCATCTCCCAGCCCAGGACAGGAGCATTCCAAGTGCAATGTAACTATATCTAGTGACTTCTAAAATTAATAAGCCAAGTGTATTTTTATGTCACAGATACCTTTATAAATTATGTTGTTCAATACTGTGTGGTGCTTTCAGAGTTGAAGAATACTCTGTTACTGAATTTGAATGAGTCAGAGCTCCTCAAGGGTCATCCCCCTTTTTTGATCCTAAGTGACAAACATCATTAATTGATAGCATTATTTATAATGATGAAATCAGCAGCTTGACTTTTTTTCTTTATGAACCAGGCCCACTTAATTACTACTTTTTTTTTTTTACTATTTCACATAAGGATAAAAATTAATACTATCTACTCAAAATTTGAAGTATTCATTTACTTTTTTCTTTCTTTTTTTTTTTTTAACCACATACACCATGGTTACTTCCTTTTAAGTGGTCTTTCCACTAGGTAATTTTAACAACTTCATACTAAAATCAAGCTTTTCCACTTGTATGCAAAACATAAATAAATAAAATAAGCACTTTTCCTGTTTGGTGAAATTTACACTAGCTTTAGGGAAATTTTTACATTAATTATAAAATTTCATCTATGCTTAAAGTTCTTTGGATTCTGGCTCTGGGCCACCTCGCCCTTGAGTACTGTAATGCTAGAAAACACTAATTTGGATAACACTTAGGTTCACAAAACTCTCTGTACAAGTTCAAAGTTCAAAGATTTTAATTAGGTTTCATGCTGCTCCCCCTTACCTGGTGAAGCAGCAACAGATGTCATTGAGAGTTGTGTGTGCAAAGGACAGAAGACAGCTCTTTTAAACTTTACTATTTGAAATAAGCTCCTATTTGAAATAAGACATAGTGAAGGAACCGCGAGGACTTTCTCTTCTTAACCATTATTTTCAGACATATTGGTTATACTTGTATAAAAATAGGGGAAAAATCTCTTATCCCAAAAATCTATACAATCTGATCTTTGAAATGTTTACAGACGTTTACCTTAGAGCACATTACACAGCATCAGCACCCAGGAGTACTAATTGCCAGTAACAATTTCCCATGAGAGGAAATGAAGGCACAGATTGGAAATGACTCTTTCTTTTCTCTGCAGGTGATACTTTGCCACAAAAGACAGTTGAAAAACACTGAGTTTCAGGGATAAAAAGCCTAATTACACAGATTTGAGACGAGATGAGTAAGCAAAATAAAGAATTCAGATCTATTTTTGAATTTTGATTTTAATGAAGGAGGGTGTCAGAAATAAATTTCACAGTGTTCTGGGCAGCATGGGAAAACTGAATAAAGATGTCAGGATGACTTCGGCAAGATCACAAAAGAATACTGCTGTGATTTTCAACACTGCAGCTAATTGAAAAGACAACAGACAAAGAAGTTGAGCAAAATCCAGACAGTTTTCTAAACATTGTGACTAAGCACAGAATGAAAAGAGTGTCCTAATACGTAAATAATGAATTTTTAATCTTGTTTGTTCAGGATATATTTTACCTAAACATTCTTATTTGAACATCTCTTTCACTTTCTAGCAGTTCATGGCTCTGAATCTTTAAACCATGGATCTGAATGTAACGAATGAAAGACGAATCCAAAAATATGGTGGTCCAAAGAAGGTGTAATCAATGAAGAAACAACATCGAATTCAAAACCCTTGAGCAGACTACGGTGGCTGATGCTGCTCCTTTACTCCTCCTGCTCATTCACCTGTTCCTGGGCAGCATCCCTGCCTCAGACACTTGTGGATGTTTTCTGAATTGTATGAACCAATGCAGTACCCAAAGAGGGAACAGGATTTTACCCAATTTTATTTTCAGAGGACTTTCATACTTAGGGGGGGAAAAAAAAAAAAAAAGCTAGTTTTATCTGCAGAGTATAGAGAGTGAAGAACTAAAATGTCTTCCTTTATAGAATAGTATCAGCACACACAGTCTCAAAGCCTGAAAATTTCACTTTTGCTTCACTAAGGGAGATTTCGTGTTGCTTTTTTCCCCCCAGCATAATTCAATGCAATTTGATTGAATTCACCCCGCAGGGCATCAAATTCCCAATAGATCAGGTGAGACTTCAAATTGCTGTGACTTTACCTTTTATTAGTGTAGCTAAGCACAGAGAGATTGGAGAAATTCTGTTTTGGAGTGATTTACTCAACACTAAAGCTATAACCACAATTTATACATGAATAGAGCAAAAGTATTGTTTACAAGGTAGTTATTTAAAACTGTTTCTTAGCAAAAGGAACACATATTACGGAGAGCTACAGTCAAATTCATTTCCCACTCTTGCTTTAATTTGTGTTGCCCGTACTACTATACATCTTTTATGTAATTCTTGTTTTTCAAAGTTCTGCCACAGCCTAAACAGCAAAGAAATATATTGCCTGATATAAACCACAATTCAACTTTATAAACACACAGCATTGTTATAAATCTGTAATGATATTAACAGAACCTTAATGTAGGTACTCAGAGACAAAAAAACGCTTTGCTCAAAGATAGTATGACAAGCTAGACAGTCATTTCTTATCTAATCACATATAACTAAACTGTGTAAATAAGAGCAAACTTTTCTTTACACATATTTCTAAGTCTAATGTGAGATAACTATAGCATCCATGTGACAAAGTTTAATAGCATTTCACTACCTTTCAGTAGTATATTCTCTGAATTTCCAAAACCTCTTGGTTTCTTTGTCGATATAAGAAACTTCTCGAAATAAGAGTTTATCTGTTTACACAGCACTCCTTCATTAGACCACATTAACGCAAGGCACATGATATTACAGCTGGAACTCTGACAGTTTTTCTGTGGTACTGCAGGAAGCACTTAGAGACCTCTAAAAAAGGACTTGCAGACACATAATCCCTATGTGCTCAATCTGTTTTTTTTTTTTTTTCTTTCCACCCACATCAGGGACTATTTTCCTTGTTAACTGTTTTTTTACCAAAGCCTTGAAGAGCCTGAAAATTGCCTTTGTGTACAATGATGCCCTCTCCTCCTACACTGCATCACAGCTGCTGCATTCATCTGGGAGGCTGTTATCTATTTCTACCTCCAAATTACAAAGTGGAATGGCAGTGCTGAAAGAGCAAAACTAAACAGGGAATTATTTTTACAGTCATAGTAGAGCCTGAGATTGGGAAAGTCACAATTTGCCAATACAAACTGAGGGTTAATGTGATATTTGAAAGACCAAAAGTAGCTATGAAAGGAAATCCATTTTCATTAGCTCTCTGTACGTATCTTATTGAAACCCTCAAAAACAGTTACTGAAATTCCAGAAAAATTTATATTGGTGGGTGGACTTTCAGGGTACTGCCAAACATAGTGGAGAAGTTTAGCCATAAGAAACCCATTAAGCAGGTATAGCTATTAGTTCTTTTTCCACACAGTAGCTGATGCACAGAAGGACTAAGCAATGCTCTCAAATCTAATTTGTCTCATGGCAAGTTTAGTTGACTGAGCTAAGAAGAGAAAGCTGGAGCTTCTGCTTTCTACAGCATGCTAGGATCATATTGGTTCTTTAGCCACAAGTGCTATTCTGTGCAAAATAAACAGTGCCCACAATCTTTTCCTACTCTTAGAACATCTTGCAAGCAGGTAATTTGATTAAGTTAGAAACAAAAAAATAGCAGATGAGTTGTGCAGACTTTTCCAGTATTTATTGGTGAGAATGTGTTCAGAAAGGGTAGTAATGAAAGAAGGGCAGATTCATCATCCGAATGCAAACACAGTCAAGTACTTGAATCAAAGTAGGCATCTGCAGGTGTATGCAACCCTTGTATCTTGGGGATAGGGGCACTGGGTAGGTGTGGGGGACGGCAAGACACAGGCCTTTATCCCTCCTCATGCAATTTGGAAAACCGAGAAGCCCAAATCTTTATCGTTTTTTTTTTTTTCCTACACCACGTCTCCTCTCTGCTGCATATGATAGTTTCTTTCTCCTAGTTATGTCTTTGTTATTATACTCCTTCTGGAAGATTGAATCCTTTTTTATTTCCACATGAAGTTTGAAACATTTGCAGAAAGCACTGGAAGGTTTTGTACTTCCATTTAGAGCATCCAGATGTGAATTCACTACTTCCCTAGAGAACAATTTAATCTTTTTCTTCTCTTTGGTAAAATATTTTTTCCCCTCCCCTTTTTAATTTCATGACCCAGAAGAGATGAGTAATACAAATCAGATGGATCTTTTTGGATGGTTCCAGGAAGATCTGAATTCTAGTTAAATCCTATGTGATTTGGATGTATGGAGAAGCAAGGAGAAGCAGGTGAGCTAAACTGGAACCCACATCACTGAAGGCCTTAGGAAACCAGAAATTCGTCTTATTTTCTTGCTGTGTTCTACTTGCCATCTACACCAATATCTTTAGTTTAATCTTTGCTCTACCTCTAAATATCTTCTAAATATGAAGCCAAACCATAATCTCTTTTAGTGTAAACTCCACATGGAGATGACAAACAAATATTCTTCTTACCTCATTTTGCAGGTCACGGATCATTTTGCTCTTCCTTTCCATTTCAGTCTTCAAGAAGTTAATCTACAAGTTTGAAGAAGTGCTGAGTGTGAGTTGTTCAAATGTACCTAAACATCAGTTTGACATTATTTTTTTTACTTGACTCACAGCTTTAAAAAAAAATAGTAAATAAAACCTTAAAAAAACAAATACACAAACCCATAGCTTCTGCTGATAAATTTAAGAACATTTAGCATGATATTTACTAGAAAACTCTTAATCAAGAGAAGAAAAATCACTGTACATAAATATGATTACTTTGCATTGGTACAAATAGAACTTATTTTTCACAATGAAGTCCAACAATCTTCAGAGAACTAAGGATTTTATAAGAATATTTACTGAGTTTAAATTTTTAGCCTCAAAGTACACAACCTCTATCATAGCAGGTTTCTAACAGAGTTATTTGCTATGAATGATACAGTACTGTCCTAGAGGAGATAAATCCCTTGATTCTGTGAAATGTATTATATGTGAAAACATACAAATGTGGTCTTCACTTCCTATTTGAATTCAATGATTTGCCTTGGAAAAGAGAAATTCCAGTTTTAGCTTTAAGATTTAATTTAATCAAACAATTTAAATTATTGTATTTACAATCTATATAATTCTTTCAGGGTTGAGCTTTCCTCCTGACTTATGGAATATAATGGAAGAAAATAAGATGTAATTATAACAACTGGGATTAAAAGAACACATTATTTTCATTTTGAAGGAGGATACTCTTGGATACCTTAATTAGCAAAATATCCCTATATACCCAATGCCTCATGCCCCATTCTCTCCCCCACTGTTAGAGAAGTCTAAGTTCATGGGAAACAACAGTTGTTCTGACATTGCAGTAGCCTTGTTAAGAAAAATAAAACCCCTGTAAGAAAACAGATTTCGATTAATAGAGACATTGACCTAGAGATGAATGGTTTGGATGTCATGCAGATTGAAACTGGTAGTGAATCTGCATGATATGACAGCTCTTCCTTTCGTCATGTCCACACTCAAGCAGGCAGATGTCAGTAATTTAAAAACCATCACCAGATTTAACATCACCCTCGTCTACATCAAAAGAGAAGTCATGGAATACTCTCTTCACTTAAGAGAGAATTGGTAGGGGGTCCATGACACTAATGCCAACCTACATGGATAAGTAGATCTTCTTCCAAAATTTTGTCTAAGTGGTTTGGTTGTGGGAATGGTAACTCCACATCCAGCTACTGCAGAGGGTGACGTTTTAACAGAAGATTAATATATTCAGCTCCTGCCCAGCAATCTTGTCGACAGATTCCAAAATTCAGTCCATGTATACTGCATAATAAATATGAAGAACTTGCACAACATAAAACAAAGGGCACAACGAAAAGATGAGATCAGGATTGATGAGAAAAAATATAAAATAACTATTCACACAGTGGGTTTGGGTTTTCAGCTCTTCAAAAAGATTTGCCAGCTACCATTAAATACTGACCAAAAAAATATACTGACATCCATAAAAGAGTGTTCCCTTTCTTAATCCTAACTCTCAAAACAATATTTATATTCCTTCAAAGCATTTCACTTCTAAATTTGAATATATATGAAATCTTTAAAGAGATAGGATACCAAAATTATGTTGTATGCTCTCTATACATAGCTTGTAAGCATCAGCTGGGATTTTCTAGGGGAAAGATGTTTAAGACACCACAGTACTGTTAATTTAACCAGCACCCTTAAACTAGTAATTTTTGATAATTACTATTCACATACATATGCATCTGATATCACTGATACAGACCATCTGAAGTAGTGCAAACTTACTAGTTTAGCTTACCTGAATAGTTTTCAAAAAAATTTTACATCTCTTTCTTTTTTTAAAAAAATAATAATAATATTAATTACAAAGTTATTAATTTTTGCTTTCACATCTAACAACATTTTTAAAGCTCTTCTATTAAACCTCTAAAGAACCACTTAGCCATAAAAGTACAGCTATAGAGAGCTGTGTAGCAGTCCTGCAGCTAACATAGAGATAACCCCATCTATCCATTTAAGTGCATCTGTGTCTATAATTTTGTGCTTTAAGGCAGATCAGCCTGTATCAGACCATTTGCATGATGTTTTTAGTCATTCCCAAGGACAAAGCATAATACTATTTTCCAGAAGAGATGTAAAAATTCTACTTCCAGTCACCAAATCCTGATATCATAATAAACAAGCATGGACATTTATACCCAGCTCTAAATCAAAAGGCGCAGGAACTGAAAAACAGAAACCAACAAACTTTCTACATCTCTTCCTCCTTTCTACCCACTCTTTGTTCTTGTTTGACATTCACCTCTTTCCACATGTTGGCTGCCTTTAATTGCTATCTAGCTGTAATTATGAAAATAGATAATGAAAATATATTGTTCTAAGGCTGAACTTTGCAATGTTAAGCAAGGACATTGCTGCTGTCTCCTGGAGACAGACATCCAAGGTACTCAGAGCTTTGTGTGTTTCAGAGCTCATTACGTTTATTAAAGGCAACAGCTTCCATCCAGTGGCCTTTACTCACAGCAGTTTGTGACCTTGAAATGTTCAAATTAAATTTTCCCCCATTGAAATACAGAATGCTTTAGCAGATGGCAGGGATCTAATTCAGACAATAGTTAGTTATTCACTGTAGACGAAGGATGGAAGAATACCAATGTAACATCATCAGCGCACAGGCAGAGCTCAGCTGTATGCTCAGTTGCTGACCTCCAGACTCCTTGTAGCCTGCTCAGGACTAAGACACGAGCAATTTAGATGGAATAGGAACACATTCATTAAGACCTAACAATTCTGGCAACACCTGGAAACTCTAACACACTTCATAATATTCATGGTCTAATTTTCAAATTAAAGTGTAAGAGCTGACTCCAAAAACCAGGGAGAACTGGTCAGTCTGTTACCCAAAACATATAAACTATTCTTTCCTTTGGAAAAAAAAAGTGTTCTACAAAGTGTTATACACTTTTAAAAGCGAAGCTAAATAAATTTTTAACTACTAGGATTTCTTAGATGAACATAACTTTTAAGCTGCAAGTTACATTTTAATTAATAAAACAGATTTTTGTCAAAAAGACATTTAGGACTTTAGGATGTGTCACATGGGATGTTACTAAAATAGATATTTTCAAAGTGAAAAGAATATCTGATCTTTTTATTGAAAAAAATGGAGGCATGTATTTGTGATGGTTGTTTTTTTTTTTTTGTGATGGTGGGTATTTCTGAATTAAATTCCCCATACTCTCTTAGTCTTTTATTACTAATAAAAACCCTGCTGGTTTCAAAATAACCATATTGGTCATTTTTACAAGTCATATATATGAGTAACCTAAATTCACATTTTTCATGGTGAACACTGAGCAACTGGGAAAATGGGATATACATAGACATATTTCTCCCTTTATTTTGACAGATGGTACTATAATTGTATTATCCAACAATTCCATTGCTATGGCTTTTTAAAAATTGCTAGTGTGATATAAAATATCAACAGGCACAAAGTGTAAAAGGCAGAGTAAACTTATTCCAATTAGCCAAAGTATTTTTGAGAATTTCTGGTTTATTCTTTGTTTTCTCCCTCATCCACAGCTACCCAGCTCTTTTTATAAACTTTAATTGCAGTTCATGAGAAACAACTTTGTAAACTTTGAGGTCAATTAAAGAAAAAAAGTAATTATTTCCTAAGGTACAAGCATTTAGCACAAAGAATAGTCAAGTGAAGAGCCCTTCTCTAAAAAGCTCTGGGAGCCTGTTAACGTAATGCAGAGATAAAGAGTCACTGATTACAATATTTATTTGAATTCAATAAAAACAAAACACTTTCAAGTCACATGTATTGTTTTGCCCTCTGCTTTTTTCTTAACAGAAGTCAATATTAGTCCGTGGCCCCTACTCCTGTTTCTGGAAGTGGCTCCACTACATATTTAGAGATACAGCTTGACATTATTAATAATTGTTTTCACTCCACAGCAATCTATTATAAATTGCTTAGATAACTGATATTAAATGCAAAATAAAAAGCCCTCTCAACCTTTATCAATTGTTGAAGAAGACAAGAGGTTATATGGAATTATGTCTTACACATTTTATATATATGTTGTATAACTAAACCAAATATGGTGCTTCTGACAAGTCTTATCTAAGAAATGCTTGTTGATATACCAATAATCAAGAGTTCTAGTGTAACTTGGTCTGTAGAGGAGCTCCCTCACAACCCAAGGCTTTCTGGAAGCTTGTATTTGACCTTAAACTTTGCACCATAGGACTATTCTAAAATTTAAACGACCCTTATCATAATTAATACTCCTCTATACATTTTGCTATCCCAGATAGAGCAGCTGAAACAGGAGGCATAAATTTATCTGAGGTCTGTCACATATTTTCTAGAAAAGACCTGTCCTAAGATGGACTGCTGCTGTTCTTCATGTTAGTGCTACAGATACAGAAGGCAATGAAGCCCAGAAAGGGAGTGCTCACTCCTACCAAGAGCCCCTAGGTCAGCCCTCAGTACTCTGAAGGACAGGAATGTTTTCACATCTTTAGGTTTCCTCCAGCCTGAATTGCTGCTTGCACCCTTAGAAAGTTGTTATTACCGAGCAGCAGCTCCACCGGTTGCTCTATGGGAGGCTGGACCCACCAACACTTCATCACATCCTTAGAACTGCAAGTTTTTAGCAGCCTACCATTCTTGGCTACTCTAGTCTTAAAAAGCCAAAGGGAAAAAAAAAAACAAACAAACAAAAAAAAAACAACCAGATAAGCATGTACAATGACCTTGAAGACATTGTTTCTGATGAACCAATTGTGTGACTGATAATGAAGAGCCTTGCCAGAGCACAAAACATGGATGCAAAGTGAAATATATTGCTGTGGCATCTCCGTTGTTCTTTTGGTTTAGTCAGAGTCCTTGAATATTTTCCAGGTTGTTTTTCATGTAACTTGACTTAATTCTTGTGAATTCATACTTACACTTTTGCATTTACCTAAGAAAGAACACTTTCAGACAGGTGCTCCCTGTTGAATATATACAGCCAATTAACATACAGTGAGCATTGCACTATGCCTAGTGCAGAAAAATGCATTTCCAACCGCCCCTCCTGTGTTTTATTCATTTGGCTTTGAGAAATGTAATTCTATTCTTATTTACTCTGATGAAAATCAAGATTTACTTCACCAAATCCTGTAGAATAAAATGTACTTAAATTGGATTAGAAACAAGACTTACAATTCATTAAACCAGAATTAAATTCAAACTCCCATCCTCTAGCTAGGCTTGCCTCAAAGAACTTAGGCCTTTTTCCATAATGTTCATATTGCTTTCAGAAAAACATGAAACACATGGAGAAACCAGGTGTAAAAGTAACCCTGTGTGACAGTAATAATATTATTTCCATTTCTATTGCAGCATTCATCTCAGGATCCTGAAGCACATTTTGAATATTCATTCAGTCTCACTGTATTGGTGAGCTTCATTGTGTACATACATTGTACCTTGAGGCATAAAGAAATAAATGTCACAAAGCAAGGACACAGTTCTGATTCCCTTAAAAACAGTGGCAAAGTTAATATTCTACTATTGGCAAGTTTTAGAACACAGCTCAAGAATTTTGTTTCTCTAGCCAGCTGACAAAACTCCAAGCCAAGTTCTTGTATAAACTCAGAGGGGTTTTTCCTGGTTTCTGTACTAGGTAATATTTTTGCTTGTATTTAACAGTAGCATTTGTCTGACTTGTGTAGAACAAATCCTGAGCTGTTGCCAAGTTCTAGTGTGTGGACAGAATTTACACAAGGTTGTTCAAGTTAAAAAAACTACGCTGTATCACACAAAACAAGAGAGACAATAATCCTTTCACTGCATCTGAGATTTATTTAACACACAGCTGAATTAGTTTTGACTATCAATATCTAATACAGAGATTAAATAACGAAATGTGTTTTCCACCTTTAATTACTAGGACTACAATTCATTGTGCTGATAAAGCTAGTGGAAATGTGTCCATCCACCTATGAAAACATGTCTTTTGACCAGCACATTCTGAGAAGAACATACTTTGCAGAAACAACTAGGTTCTAACCTTTTTCCTTCTTTCAGGACTATATATCTTGCCTCAGTACAAAACCATCTTAAAACAAGTACAGATTTTCTATTTTTTTTTCCCCTGGTTGCATGCTGTGCTGGCTGCTGAGAAAGACCTCAAAAATATTTCATCCTTTTCAAGTTCAATACAGCATTCAGTTTGCTACTTTTCTCCCATCAAGAGAAAAAGGGGAGGCTTGTTCTCTGAAGAAAATGACAAGCACTAGAAATCTGCTAAGGATATTGTGGGGGAGACAAGAATAAGCAAAAGAACATCTTTACCCTTCAGAGTTCTGAGGAACAAAGGGGAAAAAATTGTTTTCAAACATTACGTTTTCAAAGCATGCACTCTCACATCTGGTTCACCAGAAGAGAATTTCATTAAAGGATAACATCTTAATGATGTTTAATATCTTCCTATAGTGATTATTAGATCTACTGTAGTCAAACTACCCTACTAAACACTTCACTACCTATTGTGTTGCTGAAAATTGCTGGTGATCCAAAAAAAAGTGTGTGGATGTACGACAGTGTACACTGGTATAGATGAGACATGAAGTACATAAAGATAACCTCATCAGGGACAGGACTGAGGCCCATGTCTCCTGGCCCAAAACTCCAAAAGTGCATACACACACCTAAATCCCACAGAAATTAGCAGAGAAAGGGATCTTAGTGCTTTTGAACATACCAACTTTTTTCAGTGTCAGTCCTCTGAAGCTTGCAGAGTACTAACACATACTTGAAATCCAGGTTTTTACACGCAAAGTTATTTGAGGTAATGGCAAATTTTCAAGGCAGAAGGATTAAAAGCAAAGACAGAGGATACAAACAAAGATTATGAAAGAGGGACAAGGAATCACTCACCGTAGCCTGCTGCTTTTCTGCTTTCTCAGCTGCCTCATTAAGCTGCTTTTGAAAAGTCTCCTGGAGAGATTTCATTTCTTCTCTAGTTTGTTGAAAACACAGAACACAAAATTCATCAAAATTGTCCATTTAGAAATAATTCTTCTGATTCAAGAAAAGGCGTCTTTAATTATTCAGAGTAACAGGCAGATGTACTGTGTCTATGAGTCTTGCTAATGAAATCATAATTATCCCATGAACTATAGTGCCAACGCAAAATAAAAATTATCTATGATGGAAATTGGCCACCTTTTCCATCTACTGAATAGCCTGCTGTGCAAAACATCTGTCAGTGTATAATTTCTAGCAAAAAGGATTGGCACCAAAAAAGTGAGGAAAGTGGGCTACTGAAAATGCACCAGGATGGAGCCGTACTATGATCAGTAAGAATGAGTTTACACCTGCTTTGACATAAATAAATACATAAATTATGATAAAAATCAGCCTTCGCCTGGCTTTTTCCAGAGACAAGCAACACAAAACTCAGTAGATGATTCTGGCATGCCAGCAAAAACCCCAAACAAACAAAACCAAACAAGAGGATAATTGCTTGGACTGCTCTTTAAATAAATAAACCCCTTTGCATTAGTGATGCAGTAAGAGGGTTTCTCCATGTTGGAGAATTGCTGAGACCCACTGCTGGCCACCTCTTTCTGCCCATGGTACATGACATGCCTTGGAGCTGTGGCCAATTAGAAGAGGGACATATTTCAGAACAGCTGAGGAGTTTTTTCCAGGGCTGTTGCTTGCATTGAGAAACTTTCACAGAAGAACAGCACAGAAACGGGTTAACACACAGATAATAATTCAGCCCAATAAAAATTAAACTGAAATGGAAATCATCTAGTTCATATCAGAACAGAACTTGTGAGCTGCTGGACCATCTTTCTTGGTAGCCTATAACTCTACAACTTATAGCAATTTTGGCAACACTAGTACAGAACAGATTTAATTGAAATGGTGATTGAGCAGCATGAAACCAACGCACCATCAGCACAATACAGCTTTCTTACCCTACAAACAGATGTGAGCCTTTCAAAGTGCCTACGGTGCACAGAAAGACCAAGATTGAGGCATCACAGTAAGTGACTAAGTTTTACTTGCAAATTGGCAAGTACTTAAGAATTCACTGAAAAGGGATTAAAAACCCCAGAAAATCTAATTTATAGTCCATATAACTACATCTACAAGCTTAGATTCTAGCACTCTAAACTTTACTATATCATCCATCGTTGCACAGAATCAAAGCAGTGCTTGCAGATCAAACACAGCCAAGACACATTTGTCCAGAGAAAGAAGATCATAAGATTAATACTGGGATATAATTTGAATTTTGTTTTGACTACAATAGATTTAAGCATAACATTATGTTCACTCTTCACCTATGGCAGCCTGAGGCTCTTGGCAAATAAACTGTTTCCCTCCCTTGGTGAAATTTTACGAGGGCTATTCCCTGGCACATTTTTAATACCTCCTTCTTACACCGAACTTCCCCATCTCTCTGGAAGTGAAATCCAGTAAGCCTGTAAACAGCTGTCAACTACCCAGAGTATCTTCAAGGCATTTTCTTGTAGTATATTGTAAAAGCTTTTTATTTTCTGAAGGAGGGTGAGGGCATAGTGCATGGATGCGGGGTCTATCTCCGGGAACTGCTGTTGTGCAGTATACTCAATAGCTAAACCCCTCAGAAGTAAAAGTCAACAGATACTTTTGGGTACACCTTGAGAGACTCTAAGGGGGTGATTTAAGAAGGAGATTAGGAAGAATAATTGTAGCATGTAGCAAAATTTTCCCTTAGTAGACTCCATTTTCCCACCTACAACTAAGATCCATTTACTAATCTATTACAACTTTTAATCACTTCATCTCGCCATTTCATAAAAGTGATCCCTATATTATCTTTTTTTTCCTTTTATTAAAACCTATATTGATTTTCTTATTGCTGGTGTCAATTCCAAGAGAAGTAGAATGACAGGAGTTGCTTGTGATAAAGCACTAGGGGACTTGAGGCTAAGGGCCAGGCTGGGAATGCAAGTTCCCAGCCATGGAAACTCATTATTTCTTAAGTGCTCAACTCATCCTCCCAGCTGCCTTCCTCACAAGAATCCAGCAAAAGTATTCCTACATTTGCAGTGATTTTGACTAGTGCAGACTAGTGATTTTGAGTGTCTACATGCGTGAATATTTACTTAAGAGGCCTGAAAATATATATCATCATCTCCAATCTCAGAGATTGGCATAATTTAATAATTTAACTAGACATTATCATCCACCGTTAATTTTCTAAAACTGTACAGTTTATGATTTTTAAAAGAAAGTTTCATGACTAAGCACTCCTGAGAAATTCAAGAAATCCCTTTCCTTAACAAATATCTCATGGTAACATTTTAATACCTTTTCCTGACATATGTCAAACATCAACAAATAGCTTGTTTCAAAAGCTTCCCAGAATAGTGTTCTCTGGCCTTATTTTACTATTATAATCAGCAGACTCTGGAATACAGTATTAGTTACAGATTAAGGTAAAAGGAAAGATGGAATTTCCTAGTCTGGCAGGTTTCAGTCTGGAAATGGAAAGACAAGGGTTTAAGTGGGGTCTTACCTTTGCTTTTGGCCCAGTTCCAGAAGTTTCTGCACATCATTTTTAGCTGATGCTTCATCATTTTTCAAAGACTAAAAGCAAAGGAAGAATTCTATTACCACAGAGATCTTTAATATTATTCATCTGTGAAATGATTAATTTGGTACTCTTACATAACATGCTCCCAGTGAATTATAGATATTACCACTTGTAAGAAACAGAGGAATAGCCTGACTTTTACTGCAACTCATCACATCTAACTGTACACAGTTGTTTTCCAAATATTCCATGAGAGCTAATCAAACAAAATAAGTAGATAGAAATTAAAACATTAAAATTGCATGACAAAGATAAGTGTGTATACACAGAAAATAACACTACAGCTCTCTACCTATACCTGGATCTCTGCAGTGTTCAATCTAAGATAGCTCATAGCATAATTTTGCTGAATACTGCCTTGAATTGTGTGCCATAAAAAATTCCATACTAAAATAACTTTGTTACAAGGAGAAGCACATTTCTCTAAAAAGTAATAAGAAAAGTCCTATAATAATAAAGAGTGGTAAAGGTTTAAAAAAAAAAAATATTCAAGATACCATTTTAATTAGAACCACAGAAGTCCAGCATATAAACCAACACAACATAATAATATGATATAGCACACTACTAACGCAATATTTCTCTGTGACCAGATACGGGGATTCTACTCCTAACATTTTCTCCTTCTAACTTATATCAACATGAAGATATAATTGCAATGTCAAAAAAAATACTGTCCTTTAAAATGGCATGAAAGAGAGAGACAGATCTCAAGTGATAATGAGTCCAAACGTTTTCACTAGACCAGCAGACTATTTCTGGAGAAGATGGGTGTGCTCTGAAGTGAATATCTGGCCATTTCAGGACCTCAAACCTAAACCAGGTTTAATTTTTTTTTAAATTATTTTTTAAAATTTTTTTTTTAATTCCACTAATATCTGTTTTTATGTTTTCAGATTCTTGCTCTACTATTTTCAGATTTTTGTTGTACTAAGACCTATTTTCATATTTTTTTTCAGTAAGGGGACAGAGGGCCCAACTTATTAGGAATTATATGTTTTCCATAAAAACATTAGATTTATCTTCGGTACAATAGTAAAAAAAGAATAACTATTCATATCTTAAAAAATCCCACAACTTTTTTTTTTTTTTTTTTTTTTAAATAAACATATAAAATATGAAAAAGTCAAGTTATGTTATCCTACAGATCCCAAAACAGAACCTAACCTGGAGGTTTACTTTAATTCCCTCAAGTTCTTTTGAAGTCTTCGACAGTTGACGAAGGATATTGCTCCTTTCCTTAAAGACTTCTTTCAGCTGTCTTTCCAGTTCTTCATAGCCCTGTCTAACACAGAAAATAAAACCATGAGATCTTCTTAAAAACATTATTCATTGCATTTGAAAACAAACTTAATTCATCCAAACTGAATTGATTTCAACACTCCATAGATTCCAAATCTGAGTGTGTTCCCCAGTTCACCTATATAACTAGATTTCTCTTAACATAGAGAAATAGATGTTTTCTATGTCAAAATGATGTGCTGCATCTGAATATATAAAATGAGACTGAAACATTGAAAATGGTGTGTTGTCTGTGAGGAACAGAAAACAGAAAGTATATATTTTAAAAAAGTGATGGTACATAGAATAATATTTTTCTTGTTTTAAAAAATATTCCATGCAAGAAACCAAGCAAAACTTCGAAAGTATGAAGTTTTGTCATATCCAGGAATTTGAGGGGAAGATGATTCAGATCTATTTTATCTTTGTAAAATTAATTTCATTCCACAATTTCTCCTCACTTAAACCTCCTTACGGTATAAAAAAGAACTGGCAAATAGAAATGTGCTAAGCAGAATAAAATCTAATTATTAGTTAATGCATAAATCAGAATGTTCTGTCCTTTTCAAAAAGTTAACTTTTACTAGGAATGTATCTTATAAAGCCCCAAATGAAATAAATTCAATGCATATTGTTTTATGTTGAATGAAATACAGATCCAATTCTTATTCTCCATTTCAGAAAAAAAAAAACCACTAACATTATCGCTAACTCTAAAACAATATACTTTTTAATTTAAAGTTATAATTTTGAGGAAGACTAATCAGTGAATTGAAACATTCATTCCTTTTACAACTTCATAGTAGTTGCTTTTCGTTTTGTTTTGTTTTGTTTTGTTTTTTTTGTTGTTATTTTTGTTTTTTGTGGGTTTTTTTGCTTGGTTTTTTCCCTCCTTGCTGTAATTCTGGTTCTAAGGGGAAAAAAGAACCTCAGTGCTGAAATACATTGGTAGCATTTTGTTGTCTACCTTAACATCCAAGAACTGTAAGTAAAACGGGAATCTTAATGCTTCTTTAGTGGATTTTGAATACACATTTCAGCAAAGAACTCAGTAAAGCAAATTAAATAAGCTATCTAGTATCAGTCCTATTTTAGCAATAGGACAGCTCCCAAAACAGGATGGATTTAAGAAAAAAGGAAACTATTCTGTATTAAACGATACTTTGAATACCTAGAAGAGATGAAAGTGAATAAAACTTCTCTTTCTTCACCACAAGACCATAGGCTAAGAATCTTAACATTATACTGAAATTTTGGCAATAATTATATTTGGCTTTGATAGAGAGTTGTAAAATAAGAGTGTATAAGAGTTCTTTGAGTTTGTATCTCTAATGAAAGACAAAATATCTCCAATTTCTGCTTGCTGTTGCAAAATAAGAATGGAGGTGCTTTGGCCTGGTATGTGCACCAAACACTTTCAGTGAAGATCTTTAACAAAAAGGCTAGATAAGATGTTTAACTTTACAGTAGAAGTTCTCTCTTAGAGGAAAGTTAAAACAGAAAAGAGGAGAAAAACTCCCCTCCCTCCAAAATTAAAAGTTTTCCCATGATGGTAAAATAAAAACTACAATCTTTTTAATATGTTCTGTAGCTGGCAGATAAAAAGCTCCACTGTCAGTAAAATATTTTATTCTCTTTTCTTTCAATATGCAGATGAACTTTATTTCAAAGAACTGTGGTTTCAGACCATTTGGATTATGTTTATCCACCAAAGGAAAGGAAAAACTGCAGATCTAGTGGGGGAAAAAGTACCTCTTAGGACAACTGTAAGACAACATGCTATGAATTCAGTGTAAGGAGACAATGGCAGGACTCAGCTTTGCTTACCTACTAGTCACTACACAGCAATCATAAGTTATCTGGTTATCCCTTATATTGATATTTGATATGATTATTATCATGTAGTCAAACTCATCATAGATTTTATGTGAAAATCTATAAACCAAGGTTATGAATATTCCAGAATTTAGCATGATTTACATGGAGGGTGTGATTAAAATTTTTCTTGTCACATTGAATGGAAGAACCTATATGAATTAAACCTAACTTCTGTTAGAATACCTGGTAAATATTAGCACTATCGTCAGTGAAATGAAAATAAAATCTCCTCCATTACATTTTATACAGAAACACCTATGGTTTTTTGTTACCACTCCAACTACAAGGTATACATCACTGCAAAAGAGCTGGCTCACCTCAGCAGTAACAATATTATGTGTAATCAGCCTGACAAGCTTCAGAGAATACTCCCATTTTAATTTGCTGATGAACAGAGGTCAAGGAGGAATTTTCTCCTGCTAAAGCAATCAGGTAGTTTCAATAAGGTCATGGCTTCCATTCCTCTTTAAGCATCACAAACAGTGCATTACACTTGATGGTCTCTTTTGCCATTTAAATGTGGTTTTGTTCAAAGTTAAACCCTGCAATTAAAAGTTACCTGGAAGTGGTAGCACTCTGTTCTAAGGATCACTTTAAAGTAACACCCCCCTCCAATTCCAGTTTAGCTTGAGCATTTCAAGGCCATCTCTCCCAAGCAGAAAATTACATTGCCTCATGGGCATTCCATTTGCACAGGTTTCACTCGACTGTTTTGTAAATACTAACACATACCAATTTGCATAAGTTAGGACATTTATCGGATTTTTAAATTAAATGTAATATAAACTGTACATGCACTTATCTTTTCCTTCATGTTACCTTGTATGACACACTGGGCAGGGAGGAGGAGACAAAAAGCCAATACCCATCTTACCACAATGAGTCACAAAACAAACCCTCAGAACTATAAGATAATATTTTTAAAAAAAAGAAGGAAGAAGGTAGAAAAAAACCCTATCAGATCTATTAAATATTAGGTCCTCAAAAGTTTTCTAATTCTAGACAATATTATCTGTGATATCAAGCTTTGACTTAGCATTGTATCCAAGAACAATGCCCATGTATTTGAAGACAGTAAAATTCCACTCTGCATCCCTCAGATCACCCCATCTGTTTTGGTCACATCAATTTCTACACTGTGATTTTGCATCATTTACATCAACTAAATGCAACTCAAGTGGAAAAAAAGTCAAATTCGTAAATACTGTGGCCTAACCATGGATCACTTTGATTATTCAAGAACTCTCTTATTGTCCTACAACTGAACGTACCATCACTTTTACGCTTCCTTAATAATAATCCAATTTTTAGGATTTGGATTAAGGAGAAATCCACGGTCAATTGGTTTTCTCCTTCTTCCATTCCAGAATTGTACATAATCAAATATGTGTGAGATTAAAATTTGATAAGTGCTCTCTGGAAGGTTTCACACACATAAATGCAATATAATTTTAAGTATAGATAACCAGAGCATTCTAAGAGTAGTAAAGTCACTTTTCCACAACAGCACACCCATACTCTGTGGCTGTGCTTTTGTAAGAAAAGCACAGTGTATTTCCTGAAACTCACGTTACATTAAAAATAGATATATTAACATCATCACACAGTAACATTTCTTTCATATTTGAAAACAGCAACTTCAAAACATTATCATGAACACAGAATTTTCTCCAGATGAGTATCAGCAAACTCCTCTGAAGCTGATTAACTAGCAAGATGATGATTTGGCTAGTTAGGAAAAAAATGCAAGATGTAAAGCAATTGGACCAGATAACAACAAGATAATTAGTCAGTGTAATTCCTCTGAAGCCAAAGAAGATTCAAATTGAAATAACATCTAATTTATTTCTAAGTACTTGCCTGAATGAAGCATCCAGGTCTTTAAGAAGGATGGCATCATCCCTTACCATGTGGGAAAAAGTAAGACCAGGAACTTCAGTAGGAAAACAGTGAAATGTGAAACTCAAATTACGTGGGTGTGGAGTGAAAGTGGGTTCTTGTAGCCAGAAAAATAAGCTCTAAACGGAAAAATTTGCTTATGGTGAACTTGGATGACAATTTTGTACTATAGGACAATGCTGGAAGAAGCTGACTCAGCGAATGTGACGTGTCACCACCCCACCACCCTGCCATGAGCATCATGAAACCCCAGTGGCTTTCTGAAACCTTCTGATCCTCAAAAAATGTCAGGGTTCTCCATTATTTTTGCAGTATAATGGCCAGCGTAAGCAAAACCCACTCCTAGGAACCAGATTAAATCTGTTTGCTGAATAATAAGTTACACTAGTTAAGCATTCTGCAAAATAAAGTGTTGTTAACAGCATACCCACCTGGGATTAAAAGGAATATTGATTGTTTCAGCCCATGAATGTGCTTTGAAAAATGTTCTTTATGAAACAACAATTTAATGACATTGTGCATGGTAGGGCCACTTGTAGTATTCTAAATGCAAGTTGTTTCACTTTTAGCATCAGCTTAGTGCTGTAGTGTCATTGTAAATTCCAATATAATTTGTTTTCAAGGGAATGATACTCAGTGTTAAGCTTAACCAACTGTTTTGACTTCTATTATTCTCACTGACATGATTTAATAGATTACAGCAAACATTTCAACAGATTCTAATTTTCAGTATGCACCAGAGACAAATATCTAATGGAAAGACTGTGCCCAGAGATCACTCCACCTCTGACTGTTATTTCTTTAAATATTAGAAGCTAAGCTTTTTTTCTTCAGAATATGTACTGAGTTTATTTCTTACTGAATAATATGTACTCTGTCAGGACAAAGTAAAATTGATTTTGTTTTCCCACTAGGTCAACAAAGCCTGTCTTTGGAATAAAACTTTTATAAAGATTTCAATTATTTATGGTACATAAATGTCCCTGACTGAAAAAAAAGAAAAAAAGAAAAAAACGAAACAAACAAACAACAACAAAACACAAAAAAAACCCAACCAACCAAACAAACAAAAAAACACCAAACAAACAAGAAATCAAAACCCAGCCTTTAAAAGTAAAAAGAAAATTGGAATACGGTCTGCAGTTTTAAGATAAAATTAAATAGAACTTTCCTTCAGCAAATCTGTTGTCAGTTATATTCTTAAAGCCACTTTTTATACAAAACTTTTCTGCTTTAATTACATTTAATATGGTATTTTACTGTAAATTCTGAGAAATTAGGTGTGAACACGAGAAGCCTCATGTGTTTGGCTATTGTTTTAAAGCAAGAATAGTTAAGAAGAAAATATACTGTAAACTTTTTCATGCAGCACAATCAGTAAACACAGAGAACGTTTGCAAAGTGCATGATTACCTAGGTGTTTCTAAGGCAATCTTTTGAAGATATTCTTGGTGGCAGATGTGTACACATCAGTGTGGTTTATAGTCAAGTGAGACTATAGTGGGAAAAGATTCATCACAAGTCTAAACCAACATATCTGGTATCTGATGATAAGAAACTTTTAAAATTGTAAAATAAGCAAGCAAGATGGAAATAATTTGTAGTGATATAACAGCATTTCAGTGTTGTTTTTTCTCTCTAAATATGATTTTTTTTTTACCTAGAAGTTTAGTAGGGAGGAAGTAATTTATTAATGACCAACAAATGGGGTGATCAGGTTAAAGTATGCAATATATATAGTGTGTATATATATATAAAAACGTACTATAATAGTATCCAACCTGAATTTCACCTACTTTTATCTGATTTCAGTCTATTCTGAATTAACAGTTACATTTTTAGAAATCATACAGGCATTAAGATGATCAGCAGATAGGCTCGTGCTGAACACCAGCCTTTGTCAGGTGCAACCACTCTCCATAGGCAAATGGCATTTACATCACGTTTTTTGTATTGGAGGGGTGGGGAACTGGTAAGGATGTCAGAGAGGAAGAAAAATTAACAGAAAATTTTGGGATTTAGGGTTAGGGAGAGAATAGGAAAAATGTTATTTACCTGCCCTTCCTAATTTGTGTAAAATATTTGGTTAGACTGTTTCATCCCTCCCTACTGAGAATAACATATGATGTTGTGCTCCAGGCTTGATTTATTAACAGCTCAACTAAAAATTGCATTGTCTGTATGTATGTGACAGCACTTAAGTGCCCGACCTATTCTGACTTTAATAGCCCACAAAATTTTATTTGGTTTCTACGCAGCTAGCAACTAGAGAATCAGGCTCTTTGCATCTGTTTCCTCTTGGGTTTTAATGCACTCATGGTAAATAAACTAAAACAATCTAGCATCTTTTTGTCAGACTCTTGGCTCTGGAGAATCAATGACTCATCAGGGAAAAGATGCAACTGTCAGCTCCCATCAAGGAGCCAAGGAGCCAAAGGAGACTTCTGAAAACTGGCAGCAGGCATAGATACTTGGCCCCAGGAAATGAAACACCAAGTTGAATCATCACAAATAATATGATGCTGAAAATAATGACCCAGAGGAAAAAAAACAGCTTGAATTCATCCATTGAAAAGTACAGACGCCACAAAAACAGAGTTTGCATCATGAGGAAGGACTGTACAAAACCCTGTGATTGACCCTGCAGAAACAGAACTCCTCCTCCCAAAGATACAGATAAATGTGTTGAACCTTTTTAATTGGTAAAGCTATTATTCAGTACGTCCTGCAATGAATTCTTACTGGATTTATACAGTTGTAATATGGAACAGACATCTGAAAAGGAAGTTATTAAACTCTTTACAACTCTTCAAATACAGGCTGCATAAATATGGGCTTGTCATCTCTATGCAGAGTTGGCTTTTCACATCGGTTCTACAGGATTTAGTCTTTAATAGGAAATCCATTCACACCAAAACCATTCTTTTTCTGATGGCTTACACTACCCTTTTCAGTTCTGATTCCTTCATCATTTATGCCCATAATACTGCCTTTGGTCTGGTTTTCCACTACACGTGGAAAACTTTTGACTATGACCTCAATGTTATTCCCCTTAAATACAGGGCTGTTAGACGAGTCTCCTCAGAAAACCAGCAATGCTTTTTAAAAAAAAAAAATATTAAAACCACTCACATTGAGCAGCCTCTGCTGCCGAAACCTAGTGAGAAAGGAATCATCTTTGAGCATAATTATAATTACAGATTTTCAAAATCCTTACTCTGTTGACAATTTAGAAAAGATCTATCTGTACCTCCAATTCTAGTCCACCTGTCTCACATGTTTGAGGCAGCAGGTATTAACAAAGTAATTGAGTTACTAGCAGCAGATAGATATAGATATAGATATAGATATAGATATAGATATAGATATGCATGTGAAAGTTTGGGAGAAAAATTTCATTGCAATTTAAACTCCTACTGCTACAAAATATGATTATATTAGGTGTGTCTTGTAGTAATGAACTTCCCATTTTTTTCCCCAAATATTCCAAGTTATTTATTTTTCCAGTTTGCCCATTTCCAAGTGTTTAAAATTGCTACTGCATCCGAACTTCTACATTAGTTCTGCTCAAATGTGTATAAAATGGTAATTCTTCATCTCTTCACATGCTCTAGCACTAATTTGATTCAACCTAGATCACTGCAAAAAATACTAGTATTTTTCAACTGAACAAATTAAAAACCCCTCCACTTGATTAAAGTTGTTCCAGACATTCTAACATAAATTTAGAAATTCAAGAAGAAAAAGTTTAATGAATATTCTATGGTCCTCCCCTGCTGAGACCTTACTGTTCTCCGTTGTGTATTTTATGGTGTTTCAACCCTTTAAGTTTCACAGTGGCTCAAAACCATGGAACTTCTGCTGCCATCCCTTGCAGGTATTTCCACAGCTTATCAAAGTCAAAATACTAAAAAAAGTTTCCTGAGTTTCAGCCTATATTTTCTCTTTTTTCTTTTTTTTCCCCTGAATCATGGAAACTCTTGCCAACAAATTTTTCACAACCACTTTTACTGTGTCCTCCTTCTCCCTTGTTGTGCTATGAATTAAAATATGCCAGGCTATAAAGAGTAAGGACAACCTCGTGGCTGGAAAGGCATCAAGTGTAAACAACTTATTTTCTTACTGTGTTTTATAGGCAAGTCACATGGCTGGTTTAATACTTCAATATTTGTTTATGCAGTTTGACATGTGAGATGAGGGAATATCAGCAGCACCACAGTCCTATCTGCTACTGAGCCTGGCTGACCTGGAACAACTGAGTGTTATAATCAGAGAATGATAGTTCTGCATATCTCTTGCTTTGAGGATTAAAATATTTTAACTTTCATTCAATTTTGTAAGAATTAAAAAAAAAACCAAAAGGCATGAGGTGAGCTTAGTGCTACTAAATTAGCAGGATAAAATGAAGGATAAAACTAGCACAGATGTTAACAACATACTGTTGAAAAATTGAAAAAATAAAATATAAAATTGTAGTACACCACTGAGCCCAAGCTCTTTTGAGGCCTGTTTGTCATTGCCTGACAATCAGCACTATCTTAAATTGTCTTCTGACTAGCTCAGGGTGGTAGCAAAGCAAGCACGTGTCTGTCTGGAACAGACACTATCAATCACCTGATAAAAACAACTTTTTTTTTTTTAATGTACAGAAATTGTTATGAAAGCCATATAATACAAGAAATATATAAAAGTTCTTATCCTCTCTCTCAGACATCAATAGAAAATTTGTCAATTTTAGTTGACTGTTCTGACAAAGCAACCTGGGTCTTAGAATATTAAAGCCCCATCTAAGGGAATTACTGGAATTTGTCTTGGACTCCTGCTAAACTCTTCAAAACCATCTGGAGGTATCTTGTCAGCAGTAAACCTCCTCTTTTTCTTTCTAGATAGGTAATTACACAAAATAAAAATCCTGCAAATCCCTTCAGAAGACTACTTTTTAAAGG
>NW_008608601.1:0-33932 GCF_000691845.1 Merops nubicus | reverse complement strand
AATATTCTGTTCTACATAGCAGAAGGATTTCTAGATCCTTGTTTTACTCCATCTGGAAAAAAATGAGAAATATAAACCCCAAACTCCTTATAATGCATGTCACTCATGATTTCTGCTGGCACATCTCAACTTGCCCCTGCGCTTCACCTCTTTCTAATGGCATTAGAACAATAAGCAAGATAGACAGAATCAATAGTATAGTTCATTTTCTGCCAGAAAGGACAACTTTGAACAATTCACCATTACATTTGTTGTTACAGTATCAAACCACCTTTTAACTTTGTTCACTCCACTGTGAAAACAGATTACCTCAAGATACTGTTATCCTGTGCTTGTACAAAACACAGGACCGTGGATCCTGTAACTACTTCAAGATCTTTAACAGATTAAAAAATTGATACTTTTCTGTTTGTATCGGCACAACAATGACTCAGTTCCATGGACACATTCAGGATATCTTTTACAGACTTAACACAAATTATTTTCGTCATCTTGAAGTTCTCACTAAACTTGAAACACTTTTTTGAAATACGCCAAACGTTTGCTTAAAATATGCACAAAGCCGTAAGGAGTTGCCCCAAAAGGCATTATGTGTCAGGGTTATGACCTTAGGGTATTGTCCAACCAAAACTTGACTTGTTACCTTGACTTTAGCCATAATGTCACTTCATTTCTATTTCTCAGTGTGATATGATCAGCCAGTAAAAAAGAAGGCAAAGTAGAAAGACAGGCAACTTGTATCTGCTAGGGATCAAGGCATGGTCCCATTGGAAAGAATGTGGATGGCAGAAAGAAACAGGACAACAGTGATTGACTGGAACAGAAGATACAGAAGCAGCACAAAATATGTAGTTAAAAAAAGCAAACTGAAATCTAAGTGAGAGTCTGAAATATCTGAAGAAGGCAAAAGAATCAACTCCTCTCAAATTCAAGCCCAGAAAGATATTCAGAAATAGCTGTATGCTGAAAACATTGCAATATGCCACAACATTTACCTATTTCATGACTTCCTATTCAACAGATTATATACAGAGCTACGTATATTGTCTCTACACTTCTCTATCCTCTGAAATGCTTCTTTTTGTTTACCTCAAAAATGTAATGAAACCCAAGTTTAAAAGAAAAAAAAAAAAAGTGCTACCTAAAAAGTTCAGTAACTGCTCCTATTCTCATTGGACCAATACCACATTGATTTTTCTCTTTATAAAGTCTGTATGAAGTTAGTCTTCATACAATTAAGCTTAATAAAATGTAATTGTCTAATAAAAACTGCCTATGATATTTATAACTTAACGATTCATCAGTGATGTATCTCAAAAAAAAACCAGAATAATGTTTAAATGGATAGACTGCAATGAATACATGACAGAATAAATCAGCAAAACACGCATACTTTAATTTTTTACATTAGGTTTATTTATATATTTTCTTTTAAGGCAAATTTTTATTTCCTAAAACTTGGATAGAAATTTTTATGTTTATAATAGCCGTTTTATTAATTACCACGTCATCCACCCATTCTGAAACTTATCTTAACAGTTTGCAGGATTTCAATGATATTTGGGTCATTCTTTATCAGCTGGTTCTCATTTAACATTTGCAATTCAGAAAACATGATCTGTGACAAAACATGCAGGCAATTTACTCCCTTCTTTTCATCACTGTTCCCACAGTGTTTACTTGTCCAGTGCCTAAAGCACTCCATAAACAAAACTTTTCCTTTTTTTTTTTCTTTTTTTAGTTTTCATCTATGATTTTAGTACCTGAATAATCCAGAACATAACTGGGTCATTTTTTCATTTTTTTTTTTCATTAGGATAAATGTCTTTCATGAACAGGCAAAAATGCCACAAAAGAAAAAGGAACACTGGGAAATGAGATGCTGCTAACCTCAATTTATTAACTGGACTAAGCAAGGGACAGTTGTACTAGATCAAGCTATATAATAACCTGGTGTCAGCACAAGTCTACAATCAAATCGGCTCCTGGTGATACTGTGGACATACCTCCCAGCAGTTTCAAGTATTATTCTGCTGTTATTTGTTGATCCACAGACCATACCAAGGCTCGTCTTGTTTGTGTTGTCCTGTTCACAGACTCACTACACTCAGCTACTCAACTCTTAAGACAAGGTCATGAAGCTCCTGTGACAAGGAGGAAGGAAAAAACTAAAACACCAAAGTTGTATGTCACACTTTCCATCGAACACTGAGTTCATAGCAGCTTCATCCCTAAATGACTTGGAACAGTGAAAAGATATCACTAACTTCACAACTTTTCCCTTTGCTTTTTAGAGACTCCGCGGGAACTAGAAATATCCGAGAGGTTTTTCAGAGGTCACGGCATAATTTCATCAGAATGAGAATTATATGGGGAGGGAAGAAACAGCTGAATTGACCATATACAGAACGCAGATCAAGTGCTAAACAATGTTCTTATCAAGTTTCATGCAAATTTTTGTTCGCTGCTGAGACGATCCTTCCGGATTGCTGACATGCAGCTATATTAATAAGCAGATATAAAAAGCAAATGCTGAAAACAAATGGTCATCTCACTTCCTATAGAATTCCATTTTCTCAGACACTAACTCTTCCCTCAGCATATGCCTCCATCATCAGCAGCACCTGGTATGTCTTCTGGATGGAACAAAATGAAACCTCACTCCAAAGTTTTTAATTTTCTCAGGTTCCAAATGATGTAAGCACTTCTTCAGCTGCACTAAGAACTATGTGAAAACCTGCTCAGAGAATATCTAATTGACATAGAACAGCTGTGCCCATAAAACGTTCACTTTTTTTTCTTCTTGTTCTATATCTGCTTTGAATGACATTTCCATTGCAGATGGAAGAAAATGCTACATCAGCATGACAGAAGAAAACTCTACATTCTTCTTCAACAATACACTTCCTGCTCAAGAGAGTTCCCAAATTATCAGCATACTACTACATGTCTGTTGTCCAACTTCCAGCAAATAAATGTTTTTGTAGGAATTCAAATTTTCCTAGATGCCTAAAATATCAGATGGCTATTTCATCATCATCGGGTAACTATTTGTTTTCACATAGAGAATTAATATATAATTAAAAAATAAAGACTTCAGGAACTGAATTAAAATTTGAACAGCTCTAGGCACAATTTTAAAATCCTCCTAATTGCCCACCCAAGAAAAAAACAGGATTGTGGAAATACCTAGAATAGTTAGTCTGCATGTATTCTCATCTCTCTGAAAACTGGTCCTGTGCAATAAACGTGCAAGGATGTACACACATCAGGGAAAAAGGTGATGGTCAAACTGCACTTAAATACCTCCATCAGCTAAGTAACCGACTTGAATAACTTACCTCAGTTAATTTGAACATATATTCAACCAGTCTCTGATAATGGCTGAGTCTTGAGGGACTAAAATTTTAAAATTAATTTTAAAAAATATTAAAATTACAAGGAATCTGAATATTTTTAATACTTAAATTCACAAGTAACTTTAATTTAAAAAAAAAATATTTTAAGTAAAATGACTTTCCTTAGACCACTGAGAATTTAAAAACAACTGAGCTTTTTTGCTGTTACTGAATCTCGGATAACTTCGAGTCCTGGAGAAGATCCTATCCCCCAGTATAAGTATCTGGATCAAGAAATTTTTCCTACAGTGTTTGGAAGTATTGCTGAAGAGCAGTACAACTATGAGAAACTATCCAAGCTTTAGCAGAGATTAGTTACAAATACCCAAATCAAAGTGAACAGCAGTGTTTCAGGAGCCTGTAAAGCAGATGCTTCTATTGACCACTACACATTCCATGGTTAGAAAATGAGTATAACCTATATAACCCAACAGCAATTTAACGGATTTATTGATTTAGCTTGTACCTGAACTGTAGAATGGCTTTGTCAAGGGGAATTACAATATGAGATCACTTATCAAGGACAAGTCCTCTCTTTTTCAGTGATGGGTTTTGCCTTGTAGTAATTATACCCAGATGTTTAAATAAAGAAAATAAGCGTTAAGGATTTTTATTATACTGAACTATGGTATTAGATATGATATTAATAAGGGTTCAAGTTGTATATAATATATCCATCAGGTGGTTTGTGCTGACTAAAAAATCTGGTGTATTAGCTTTCTGGTAATTCTTAAATTGTTCACTCCCTCCACTAGTGAATGGTTCACTGTTCTGAAACAAATAATAATTAAAAAAGGTGATAGTTGCATGTTCACACCAATTGCTCCTTCCATCTGGTCCACTTCCTTAAATGAAACTAAGAAAAGAATTGTACACAGCGGAAAAAAAAACTTCGTGCCTACCTATTTAGATCTAAAAATGCACCAAGCCAAAATACAAGATATTTTTCTCTATCTTGCCTTTTCCTGAGGACCAAACTGAAAACACCTAAAATCTATACTATGCATTATCATACAAAGGCTCTATTATTTATTTCAGTAGCTTCAGAGGAGCAGAGGTGATGTAGAGCCTTGATGATGTATTTACACACTCACAGCTGGAAGGATTGCAAAAAAAAAAAGTCCGCATATACAAAATGATACCTTCCTATGTAGCTCAGAAATCAAAGGTGATATTTGTGGTAAACGACTTTCTACACGTCAAACTCTCATGTTTAACACAACCATTTATGCTACAAGCAACATCCAGCCCAGTTGTGCCCTCATAAATGTGAAGAAATCCCTTAGTTAGGAAGCATGAACCCAAAAGCATCACTAAGTTCAAAAGAAGAATCCAATTCTTACAGAGTTGCTCAAGCCCAGCATGGCCTTCACCTGCTTTTTTGTTCCCTGTTCATGCTGCAAGACTTGGCCAATTTTTCAGGAAGCAATCACTGTTCTTGTCTGTTAGAGCTTCTGTATGGCACGCAGTTCAATTACCCAGGCTGTTATTAAGAGCAAATAACTGAAGCACAACAGTAGAAAAAGAGGTGGTAGCTCATTTCAGACCAGCAGGACTTTTCTCTGGACAAATGGAGATTATTTTTATTTGCATACAGGACATCGTATGTCACCATATGTCAGGTTTTCAAAGACTATGCAAATGTGAAAACAGAAAGAGAGTTGCAGCTCATTAATTGCAGCAAAAAGGTCAACTTAAATGTTACATCTACTGAGTGGCTGACATAGACCTCAGTGGAAACTGTATTAAGAGCTTCATAATGACTATGTCTTTCTGTTTGGATGTATATATTATATATCAATAATTTCTGTTTACTTAATATTAAAAGTGGTTATTAATTACTACCCTACCCAAAGTCAGGCTTTAAAGTCAAAGTTGGCTGGGCACCACACTCTTGTAATAAATATTTTGTGGCTATCATTATAATGGAAACTCTTTAATATCAGTCAAGAGCCAGATAATGCAGCACATGAAGAGCAATAGGATTCTAAATATATTAATGGAGTTCTCCAGAAATTATGCTATGCATAAAAACCTGAATTTTTCCAGTAACAAACTCTTCTTAACAAAAATAGACAATCTGAAATTTACATATACATCCTATAGATGTGGAAGGACAGTACCTTTTGAAATCTGCTTCACTGAAACAGACCCAAATGTTTGGGAGCACAACATTTAGTGTTTATGTTATAAACCTAGCAGCAAACTCACCAAGAATTATATGGTTATTGCACAACTCTGTGATTGCCGTTTGTCTTTCTATCTTTTGTTTAGATGATAAATAAAAATTTGGAATTCTGATGGTTACTCTGCTTTTCTGATGAATCTTATGAAGGAAAGGGGAGAAAAGAGTAGCAGTTTTAATATTCCTTCATTTATTTCCTCACGGCACTTTGTGAGATGAACTAGCCACGAGAAGTGTGCCTTCCTCCATCAGCTGCACAGGTCTGGCTTTATGAACCCAAAGGATGACTTCTCATTTGCTTTCCTTGCACATCCTACTAACTAAAGCATGACAGCCTAAATCACAAAGTCCTTTCTTACAGGGACAACTACTCATTTCTAACTATTTATACCAGAAGTAACCTTATTGTTACTAGAGCCATTCACTCTATTTTTAGAGCTGGATGTGCATCCAAAACCAGGGATTGATGCAACATTCTGTCGTGTTGGATCACAAGAACTTTTCCAAAGAGAAATACGTGCTGCACTCAATAGATCATCTTCTGAAGCTGCCCAGACTTCTACTTCAAGCAGGAAAATTATGAGAGGAGGGAGAGCACAATACACGGTGAAGCACTTTTAGTAATTTCAGAATGGTTTTAATTTGATCTGATTCATGAAGTGGTTCTTGCTGGAAGGAAAAAGGAGCAATGACTCTACAAGAGCAAAACAGGAAGAGCTACATCCCCCAAAGTCAACAGCCCATTTCGTAGTACGTAGGAGAATTTTGTTCATATTTTCAACTGCTTTAGCTTTTATCTTTGACAGCAACATAAAGCAATCATGTTTTATATCACTTGGAAGTGACACAGCACTTCTTGTTGATGTTCACACTTTATAGAGAATTATATATTCATCATGGTAGGAGTACAACAATCCCATCCCTCGTGTGAATGTTCTTTCAACAAGAAAAAAGAAAACCATTCTCAGTGTATTGCCCTATTTTATACAAAGTAAAAGAGCTGTAAATAAATGGGGTTGATGGGTACTGCACCACCTCACCTTTCAGAGTAACTAATCAGCTTCATATTTTACGTGCTAGACTTCAAAGGTAGTGCAAATTCACAAGCCTGTATAAGACAGAATTTTTATTGAATTAAATTTTCTTTTAAAATGTGTCATAGTAACGAGGAGTAATAAGAAATCTTTGCAAGTGACCCCATAAAAGCACTGCATACCAAGAAATCAGCTGTAGTTAAGGAAGAATTCTATGATTCAGGCTTGCAAGCATAAATAGACATTAGGCTGCAAACACAAAATAATTGACTGCTCCCAGTACTCCTGCCCTTTCTCTGGCTTACTATTCTATAGGTAAGCAGGAAAGGTGAACTCATTTGCAAAGAAATTTGTAAACATTACTTCAACAAAGAGCTTTTTGTCAAATTAAGTATGGGACTGAAGATGAGCAGATGTGCTTCCTGCCAAGCAGTTCTTTTGCTAGTGGACATATTTATGAAACAAAAAGTGACATTTGTTTTTCTTACCCTAAAGTTACAGTGGACTCTTGGTGTTACCACATGCAATGGAACAAAAGTGCCAAAATAAAGCAAACAATCTTGAGAGCCAGAAAGGAAACTCTGCCTCTTTGCTAATGTAAAGTTTTTGGTTTTGTTTTTGGTTTTTTCAAATATTATTCTGTATTAACTCATTTTTAAATGTAAACTTTTGCATATGGGTTAAAAGTAGTGCAGTAGAATGAATAATTATTTTTAATTCTGTTGCCAAACAACAACATTCAAATAAATTCTATTTCTTTTTACTTAGCCTCCCTCTCTCCAGTGTTACCGAATCCTTGAGGTTTTCTCTTATAAAGACAGTTGATCTGCATGACCTTCTACCACACTGATAATTATTCTCTTCAAAGATTATTATTTTATTCCAAACTTTTGGAGGCACTGAAGAGCTCCATACTGGAGATGTTCCAGACATACATTTACCCCTGACAGACAAGGGGATTCTGAGAATGAAACAAATGTAAAGCAATATGCTTTATGTCTGGATTTCAGCTGTGGAACACCTTCAGCTTCTGCTAAGCTTCCTGGTGAAACCCAGTTCTCTCCTGCACCAGGAAATAAAGTGTCTAGAATTGTAGAATCACAGAATGTTAGGGGCTGGAAGGGACCTCTAGGGATCAACTAGTCCAACCTGCCTTAGGCTCAAAGGCACAGTTCTATACTCAGATCTAAAATTTGAAAGAAAATTGCTCTGTTTCATTAATTATCAGCTACAGGAGAGCAATATTTGAAGCCGATGTCTATCATAAAATCTGCAAAATGGATTTTGGTATTATTCAGAATTGGCCATAAAATTGTAACCTTCACCTTCTGTAAAAGGTTCTGAATGAGTCCCTCACGTGTTTTCTTAGATAGATCCTCCAACATAATTTACACAGCATAGAGATTTCTTTGGGGAAGAAAGGGCTGACACAGCTTGTCATAAGCACTTTGCTCCCAGCAATATACTCGTGGTTTTAAATAAAGATTGTGCAAAAGGGATTAGATATTATCAAATTTTCATAGGTTAACGCTTTTCAAGGTACTTTTGGCTAGTATCACACATACAAGAATTAGAGAAGATGTGCAGGAGAGTATCTTGTTTTTAAGTGGCGATAGCTGTAAGGAGTTAATTTCTATTTTTTGCTTCATGTGTTTTTTTTTTCCAGTCTTATAACCTTTGCTTTAGTGCTGTATTCAGAAAGCTTATATACTTCCTTGAGAGATCTTTGAATAGTTCCCTACTGCCAGTTTCCAAGGATATATTAAATTCTCATCCGTTATCATTCACATTAGAGTGAGTTTTTGAAGTCCAGTATTAAGTCCAGACAGCTTAGCTTACATATTTTTGTTCTAGTATTTTTAACATGGCCAAACCTGAAGAAATTCTGATCATTGGACCTTAAGTTTTCAAAACCTGATGATTCATCATTTTTTACTGCATAGTCTGAAATAGCAGGTGAAGCTAAGGCTCTTCAGCAAACAAGGTTCAGAGGAAAGAAAGAAAAAGAAAAAGCAGTAGTCATCCCTTTTTTTGGTGGGGAGAAGCAGGGATCTATAATTTAAACTGTTCCTAGAAAAAAACAATCTTGTTTTCTAGTTAACTGAAACCCTCCCTTGATAACTGCAATATCCTCCTCTACATATTTAAGCTTTGTTCTGTAAAGCCTGTTTACAACTTGTGCTTAAGCGATCTTTGGCAAAGCTGTCTATTTACCTGACAGAGTGTGGGCTTTTAATTAGAACAGCATGAAAAATATTGACATTAAACAGACAAAACTGAGTGAAAAAAAAAAAAAAAGAAGCATCTGGATCTAATGGCTTTAACAGTGAAATCTTACCATAGAATAGCATTCCTAGAAATTGCTTTTGTTTAATGACAGAAGCTCAAAGAGCACGCTTCCTTTGCTCTGTTGTAACTAACATCCAATGCAAGAGAGAACCTGCCCTGGTCCTATAATCTCTTGGTAAATTTATAAATATTCCAAAGCTTCCAAATCCAGTGCAAAGTCCACCCACGGTGCTTTCCTAGCCTCGTCTTTTCAAATGATTTCTCTGAAAGTTGAACACTGCCAGAGGGTTGCGGAAGCCTCGTGTTTAAAGGGCACGGAAGGAGGTTACAGACAGAAAGCAGGATCCTAAGGCCTGGGGGCCTTTTTTGCAGCTACTCTCTTTACACACCAGTGGAGCAGAACTGTGAGTACCCAGGCAAATCCCCTGTGTAAACACCATGGAAGAAACAGCAAAATGAATCCTCATTTAGAAAAACAGTGCAACGTCTGGCTCTTTTTAGCAAACATAGTCCACTTTTCTAATCCCCAGAGTGCCATGCTGCTGTCAATCCCAAAGATACAGCTAAAGACTGATAGATGATCTAGTTTTATGCTAAGAAGGTTTTCTGCACTTTCTTTTTGTTGTACTTGTCTCATCCACGTGGCTCTGCTCTTCACAGCCCACCAAGGAAAGTCAATAACACTACCAAGGAAAGGGTACAGAAATTAGTAGTCCTTAAGGTTCCAGCAGCTGAAGAGAAAATACAAATGCACCCTACCCAGGAACTAGGAATTTATTTTCATTAACTTTACACTGAAAGGAGCAAAGGCTAATTTTTGATGCCATGATCTGTTATTTAATGATTCAGATCCTGGTTGTCTAATGCTTGGTACACTCTAATAGTCCAGACGTTCACAGCCTGCAGGTTCCTGGTAGTCAAGCAGCTTATCTCCTGAGGTACAAACAGACCATTTCTATTACTGTTCTAATTAGTATTCAAGGTACACTGAGCAAACACAGGTTGACGTCCGATATGAATTGTAAGAGCAATTGAAACCTCAGGGAATTTATTTTTATGTTCTATACAGCAATTAGGTTGAAAATAGACTATGTTGTCATTTTCATAGTAATGAACCATACCTTCAGAGGACTATCAAACACAATCAAAGAGGCTAATATGATACTGTACCATCTCTGAATCTGTAAGCCTGCTCTAAGATCAAGAAATTATGGTGGGGACAAA
This sequence comes from Merops nubicus, assembly GCF_000691845.1. Taxonomy (NCBI): domain Eukaryota; kingdom Metazoa; phylum Chordata; class Aves; order Coraciiformes; family Meropidae; genus Merops; species Merops nubicus. Next base: position 23,802 of record NW_008608601.1, on the reverse strand, counting down.
GGTATGAAATATAAATCCATATCATTCTCAATCTCTCTTGTTTCGTTGGTTGTTTAACTTAGAAAACTGTAGGTGGGCAGCGGGAAGAAATGTAACCAGTATTATTTTGGTCTCTAAAAAACCATGTTATAAACTGTTTCCAAATAAAAATGAAGCAAGATCCAGCAAAGGCAATGACAAGCACCACTAACATAACAGTCATACTCAGCACTTACACTGATCAAGAAGTATACAAATTTTACTGAAATATTGCAGATTTCTAGAGCATACCTAAACTCTGAACTAAGGAGAGAGTAGATTTGTTGAATACTGCTATAAACCTGTAGCCTGTAACAAAAACTATCTCCGTCCCAGTTTGCCCTAGAAGCATTTATTTACAGTGCCAGCTATTTGACATGCCACTGGGAATGACAAAATATTGCTATCACATCCTGAGAGTGAGCTGTCAAGGAAAGTCTGTCCTGATTCTGCTCTGCTCTACTGTACAGTAGACTGAAGCGACTTTCCTGCACAACCATCCTTCCAGATTTCTGCAATAGTGATAGGAAGTTAAGGGGTGAACAGAAACTCAACATCAATACCTTTACTGAAAATAGCTATAAAGCTTTAAAAGTAGCCTGGACCTATTGTACAGATTATTAAAGAATCTGTTTTTAAAAAAAAGCCCGAAGAAAACTGATTTTTACACAGCACATGGCCCCTGGAAATTAGACTCTCTTGGAATGATTCAGGAACACACTGAAGCAGAGATGCTCTTAAATTCAAAAATAAAAACACTTTCTGAGTTCTCCTGTGTTGATTTTCACTTACCAATATACCATTCTGATATGCACTAAACAGTTGCAGTTTTTCTGTTAGTCAAATCAACAGGTTACACTACCTATGTACGTCCTGGCTTTCCACAGACTCCTCTTTCAAGTACTGTGTCCATCTCTATTTTCCAGTTTTAGAGTGTGCTGACATTCTGAATTCAACACAATGACCTATTGCCAACCTTTAGGAAGGGTATTCTGCAACACGGTATGGGAGAAATACATAGGTGGATTAATTATTGCCTGATATTTCACACAGAACCTTCAAAGTCACTAGGTGTTTCTGAAAACTCCTAATATTTTCTCTACCAGAGAATCCATATACTAAATATATGTGTGTATACATATACACACAGATACAACCACACCAATAACTGCATCTACATGTACATTCATGTCAAAGGATTTTTAAGTACTTCCAAAGTATTGTCACTGCTATCACATATTTCCCATCCAACTGCCTTAAATATTTTTCTGTTTTCTGCATTGAATTTTAGGTACATTGTAGAAGCCCTCAGAGCTTTTTGCATTTTTACTAAGTGAGACTTCATACGGTTCTGATGGTTTCAGTCACTACCCTGCTACTCACCTCATGAGTATTCTTAGTTCATACTTTTCTGACAGGAATACAAACCTGGCTTTTAAACACTCATTCTGCATTTAGAAAAGAAGCTAAAACACTGCTGCATTTAAGGAGATGTACCATAGTCTTTAAACTAGAATGGAGTCAAAGCAGAAATATTTAACTGTGTGACTGCAGTTAGCAGAAAAAATAGTTCTGTACGTTCTGCCAGAGAAGACCAAGCAGTGTTAATAGCTTTTCTATAACCTTACTATCCCTTTATAGATATATATTTACAGTTTTAAAAGTATTCAGAAAAGCTACCATATTGACAGTTTCAACATTTCCTTTTATTAAAGTAATTTCTATGCATCTATTTCTTCTTTTCAGACATATATGCACCTCCTCATGCACAGAAAAACCTCTCTCACAAGCCCTGAAGACTCACTCCTTCCTTGAAATCCCAGTTTGTAAAACATTGGCTTGTTCATGAAGTTTCTAGGAAAGGTGGAAACAGGCAATGATTTTCAATTGATGTTACCTAGTTAAGAGAAATCTGTTTCTTAACATTTGCCCTAAAAATGTGGTAAACACCAAACAAGCATCTGGACTGAATATAGCAAATACAATTTTACTCAGAAAAATAAATATTTTCAGATACTTGATTCTGACTTTCCGATTAGCTAGAAATACTTCTTTCAGCTTTCCTGTCTGCAATTCTGAAATGAAAGACAAACTCCTGCAAACAGCCTCCTTTTCAATTAAAAGTAAAAAAAAGTCATAGCAAAAGTCCAGTGTTCTTATTGATCCAACATTATTTAAAGGACACATCATAATGCAAGAGTAAAAATGTATACACAGAGCAAAATATTACATATATTGAATGGAATAAATTGAATTAAACATTTTTATTTTATTTTTTTCACATTTGTGTTTCAGCAAAGAAATTAACAACTTCCAGAAAGGTGATTTGACTCAAAAAGACATTGATTTCAAGGGCATTTGTCATTAATCACTTAACATGACTGGAATCTTGGATTTGAAATCAGAATTTTCTTTTTAAACCAGGGTTAATTATATAAAAGGCTTTTTTTGAAAGCTGCCTTTTGTATTGAATGCATTTGTTCAAGTATAGATGTATCACATCTTTCAAGAATCACATTAGAAGTCAAGTATTTTACATCTCATGAGTTTCCTTCAGGTTAAATAAATTGAATCAGAAACTGAACTGAAAGCTTGACCTTTGAAATAGGCTTTTCATTTCTATAGCTCTCAAAAGTACCACAATATCAATAATTTTCTTGCTTAGATACAAGTTCATGTGGGGAATATCTGCACATTCATTCAGTAGAGAATCTGAGAAGTCCGCTCCTGAAGTAACTGAATCAAAGAGCTATTCTTTTTCTTGCTAGGAGCTGTCATGGACAAAACTGTCCTAGCTTGGGAAATTTCTACTTTATTGTTAATCAGCAGCAACTTCTAATCACTGATCTGGGATCTGGGTATCAGGAAAAGAAAGGAGCACAAAAAAAAAAAAAAATTAACACTCACCCTACACCAAACATCCCCTTGCACCTCATCCCAAACTTTCCTTATTGCATGATAGGTTATTCCTGAGCCGTCCCAGGAGACTAGGAGCAGTGCATGGTAGTCTTCACCTGGTGCTCTTTGCTTACCGCTGTTTTTTCTCCACTTCTTCAACAGCATCTTCCTGCCCCTCTTTCTTAAATATGCCTGAACCGGGACACCACATACACCCCTAACAGGCTGCATTGTTGGAACCCAATGGAATGTTTACATCAGCCTTGGAGAGAACCGGAGCCAGCAAAAGCAGCAGGCAGGCTTTCGTGGCCTACACCCACAAAGGGCACTCCTGCAGCACCCTCCTACCAAACCCCTGTTAAATATCCCTAGAGACCCTGGGAGGGATTTAATAAATATTCATTAAAAATTGATTTGGAATTTGTTTAAACATGTGCACACGTAAGGGCTGTCTGAAGCAAAGTAAATATAACAAAAGAGATAACATGCATTTTCTAGTTTGGTTTGTGGAGGTTTAATGGAAGTTTCAGCCAGTGGCTCTGAAATGAAGCAGTGTCCAGCATGATGAGTTAAAGCACTGAGAGGCACTGGGTAGAGCTTTCCTATCTTCTCATGTTCCTAAGAGTTCAGAAGCATCTGGGACTCTTGGCCAGAATTTTAGAAGAGACTGCAAAGTAACACCTGAGAGGATGCTCAGATCCACAACTTTTGTATTTCTTCTATGTGTATGCACTTAATGGTGATCAAGTCTGGACTAAGTACATGATTATTTCACTGATTCAAAATTAAAACAACACTTAAAAATTAGCAGTTAACATTGCAATACGTGTGTCAATACATAACACACATTATCAGAGTCGCTGCCATCATAAGCTAGCAACAGTTGCATGTGCAGAGAGGTCAAAAGTTTATAAACCATGCTTAGCTATTTTTTTCAAAGAACTGACAGAAACACAAGATATTCCACCTGAACATGAGTAGAGGCTTCTGAACTGAGAGAGAAATCAGGTTGCCAGAGAGCTTGTGAAGTCTTCATCCATGGACATACTCAAACCAGCCCTGAGCAAACTGCCCCAGTTGACCTTGCTTCGAGCAGAAGGTTCCCACACTTAATCCTTATGCATTGGGCCACTGAGCAGATACATTCGCATAAAAGACAAGTAAAAGAGGCTTAGGACACTACTAAAATTGTATTTCTACTGCAGCAGGAAATCAGTTTCTTACACATCTTACTTTGACAGAATTTATTGACATGAGGAGACCTCCATTTGATTTTTGATTTTTGATTATTAATTTTATTTGATATACTAAAAATAAAATAAACAAAACCCCCACCCTTCAGAGCTAGGATATGAAACACAAAATACAGAGTGATAAATAAATTAGATACTTAGGAAGTTTAAAAAAAATAAACAAAACAAAATACTAAAAAGGGGTAAACCATTTTCCTGACCTAAAGGAAAAAAGTAATTTTGCTGAAACTGTTGAAAAAATCCTTGGCATTTTTCCTTATTTGGAGGACATGACAATTCAGTTAACAGAGGATGTATTAATCTTCCTGAAACATTTGCCAGAAAGAAAAATATACAGAAATACCAGCCCTTGGTCATTTGAGGGTGATTTTCCATCTATGACTGACACTACTACAAATACAAGCCAATGATTTCCTATAATTGAATACTGTTATCACCTGTAATACGTACACTCTGCTTAAAACAATATACTGATTTATTTCATGTTATTCAAACAATAATGACAATTTTTCGTCCTTTGCAATACTGTCACAATAAGCATTACATTTACACAATCCTTCAGAGAAATTATCCTAGTACACTACATTCTCACCAATTTAAATGGATCACTGACTTCTAAGAAGTCAGAAATTTCATGTATGTTTGAACTGACTTGGGTTGCTCCTCAGATGAAAGCACCACAAAATAAGGTCACTTTGATGGAAATGTTCTTTGGCTCAGGATGCCTCTTTGAAAAAGGGTCAAAGAAAAATCACGCTGTTTATTGCAAGTATCATTCGCACTGAATAAGCCTTTCAAGCGAGCTGAGCAAAGCTATAACTACTTCCAAATAAGAGGTTTTGTGCTGGATCAGTCTTTCTCCAATTGCATACTACTACTCATTCTCTTTAATAGCAATTAAAAATTCATGTGGCTACGAGGGAGAAAGAACTTCCTTGCACAGAGCATTTACAACTATTTATAATAGTCTTATAAATCCTCTAACAATTCTACCATGTATGTGGAGAAACAAATTGCAGATAACACAACTAGAGTTACTGGATTTAATTTCAAGTTCCTTCAAATTTCTCTCTCCCCTTTTTAGTGTTTTAGAAGTGTGATTTATAAAGTTGTACTCAAAATTTCAGATCTGATTAAAGAGGAGACAATATTTTTCAAGTTCTAAAGAACTTGCTAGAGGCAAATGAAAGAGAAAGGCTTATGCATTACTTTTACCAACATTACTACAGTTCAGTAAAGCTCCATATCACAAAAACTGGAATACAAAACCATTTGTCCAAAAGAGATATAGAAATGAAAGAAAGGAGAATGAAAGGACTAAACCAAATCCAGGAATAAAACTAAGAGCCCCCAAAAGGTGGTGGTGATTTGGTTTATTTAAAAGCAGTATTATACACAGATATCTCTAAATAGTTTTCTTCCTGGAGATAACAGTCTACGTTCTCACACGTTTCAGTACAGCTATCCAACCTAACACCCCCCAGGTCTCAAAAGACAGGATATATAGGACAACATTTACATGATTCCAATATTTTTTTTTCTTTGACACTTTGGCAAGTGATAATCTCAACAGACCAAGCCTTACACCACGAAAACATGAACACTACTTTATGCTGCTGCTAATTCCCTCCTCTTAGGGAAGCAAAGGTGTGCTAATTATATCTGGAGCTATTTATAAATTGTGATCCTTCCTAGAATGCTCACCAAGCACATTACTGAGCTGTAGCATGCTCTCAAGCTCTGTGCTGAGGTTATATCTGAGCTGGTCGGTGTCTCTTGCTCAGGAAACAATCCAAGTCAACCAGAACATCCTGATACCACCTCAAATGCAATAATTCATAATTTAAGCAAATAAAAATCTAGTGTGGTCTGACCAATTAAAGAGTTATATGTATTCAGAGTAATACTACAACAGTCTGATAAATGAAGAAAGGATATTTTATTATTTCAGCAAGTATCTAAATGACTAGGAGGCAAAGTCATGAAGACTTTCACTCCAAAGTCATCTGATTGTCTTAGAGCTTGTTTATACCTAAGTGCACACATTTCCACATACAGGTCCTACAACCCAGAAACTTGTTTCTACTTTCCTAGTCTTTTCCCACATCCTCAAAAAAATGCTTTCTCTAAAAATAGGATGCAGATGATTTGTCAAGAAGTTTCTGCTACTTTTTGTCCAATGGCAGATGTCCCTCAATATCTTAATGGCGTTGCTTTCTTTTACACTGAAGTGCAACGGATACATAGCAGAATATCTTCAGAATGAAAGTTTCATCAACTTCTTTCCTTTTTTTTGGCTCCTGTTAAGAAATTTTTTTTTCACGGATTTCAACAAACATTTCCAAATGTCATAACAATGAATATCCATAAAGGTTGTAAAATTCAGAGCTTCTCAAGTCCCTATTGTTTTCACATGTACAAGGACTGCTAACATTTACTTAAGCATCTCATTGAACTATGCAAGGTTTTTCCTGAGGTACAGGTTCTTTTTAAGTAGAATTTTGTTTATCATTTCCCCTTCCAATATGCATCATTGTAAAAAGTGGTAAAAGAAAAAAAAGTTTATAACAAAAATCTATCGCCTAGATAAGACCTCCACTTAATTTTATCTGAGGAGCTCATAACTACTGTTTTATCTCAGACTAGAAACACAGAGAGAAAACGTTTGCCCAAGCATAGCTGTCTTGCCTTCCAACATATGAGCTACCAATCTTACATATGACCTGTGGAGTAGTTTTAGTCGTTCTGTTTTTTTTCATCCTTTTCATATAAAATTAATTCAAGCAGGACCTTGGAGCAATGTACAGCAGCAGAGTTGCTATAGATGATGGACATTTTTCTCTGATTCATTTAAAACTAAAACTTCACTCCCCTCCAGAGAATAACAGCTAAAGTCTAATATCAGCATCAGCAGACAGAATGAGGCATCTATTCACTCTGCTGCTCTCAACTACCCCAGAATTAATAGTTCTGGGTGAGTGTCTAAATGAGCTAATGGAAGAATAGCACTTGCAAGAGAAAAACCGTCCAACCTAATTTCCTAAAGGTGTCAAAGCAAGGAAGCCACAGGTATTAAATGTTAATCTCTCCTGAATGAAACTTTTCATTTTGATCAAAAATACCTTAGTAAAATTTTTGGCATTTCTGATACCACATTTCATGACACTTCTTAGTTCATTTAGCTTAGTTTGATTTATTTTAACGCTAGAATTAGGGACAAAGCTAAAACACAAAAACACTGAGCTGGCCAGTGTATGCCAGTCCCAGGTTTTAAACACAGTAAGAATGGAAAATTGTGCTCTGAACTCTTGGTTCACTGTAGATACTACTAGAAAGCACCGCCAAAATACATGATACTCTGGGATATTCTGTCTTTTCAGCTGCAGAAGCCACTAGGATGGAGCAGGTCTACTTCTCTCTGCACAAAGGTGTCCCTAAACCACTTCACACCTTGAAAGCTACAGCAACATTACACATCCCCTTTAATGTTTTCCCAGGGCCATTTAACACCAGTGCTAAAAACTGAATACTATTTCAGAGTGTTGTAAACTTGACTTTACACTCTAATTTACATTTAACTGCAATATTTAAACAACTTTTTTTTTTTCTTGAACAGTTTGGAAAAATTGTATTATGATCTAAGTGTAACCTTCTTCAAAGAGATGGAAAAGTAATGTAATTACGCAATACTTAGATCATTTTGAAAATTAGAAGTGAATTTGCAACAGTAATAACAAATAATTAAAATACATTAGGTGTATAAAGTACAAATGAAGATAGATTTTTAAAACCTTTTATTTAATGTCTTTTCTTCAGTTATATTATTATGATTTAGAGGAGCAAAGAGTTGTGCTTTTAATGGCTCAATTAATTTAAATGAGAAGTTACGGTCTAGGGAAATTTCAAACCAAATTTTACCAGCAGAACTCCACCTCATCTCTCCTAGTAGCCCTATAAATGAGAGCAGAATTTCCTTTTTCTGCTAAAGAACAACAGATACACCACATAAAATATGGAATTAACCTCTTCAGTCATTAGCATCTTCAAACCACTGTTTCACGACATCAGCCAAAAATATGCATGAATTCTCCCTCTGATTCTCTTGATTATCTTCCTCTGGGCTTGTTTTGATACTATGCTGAACCTTGTTTTCTGGATATATTCTACTTCTCAAAACCTACAGTTTTAAGAAATGAGGAAAAGAATGATAGAGATGTTAGCAGGGTTCACTTCAAGAGAGTAAAATGATTTTCTGTCCCATTGAAACAGTTTCAAATTGCAGCAGTAACAGGCAGAACTTTCCATCTGGTGTTTACTCAGCTACATGATCACAGCTCGTAGCTGCAATTTTGTCCTACCTAGTAGATACAAATACATGATCAGGAAAGTTGTGTTATTCACAGCACTCTTGCCAGTTAACAGCTAACCATGTCACATCACTGTTTTTACCAGGATATCCTTACAGGCTCTATGCAGCTTCGTACTTAGAGCACGACCTTGATTTGGAACCAGTTCCTCAATTCCCTTCTCCATGTTCTAATATCTGAGAAGAAAATTCAAACCAAGACAAGTGAGAAAAATAGTTGATCATTGTTTGTTACATTTTGTCTTTTGTTATGGGTTGTGATTTTTTTTTTTTCTTTTTTTAAACACAAGTAGCAGGATTTAGACTTCCAATTATCTTTCCATTAAATTAATAAAAATTAAAAAGTAACAAATGGAAAAACATATCAGCAGTGTCATAAATTTTCTTGGATCTATTAAAAATTCTTAAATACTTCCTGAAAGTGTTTAAGACAAGAAAGCAGTATTGGGTTTGTCCAATATGTAATTTCTCTATGGAGTAGACAAATGAAGCTACTACTTTTTGTTTGTACAGTAGTTAGGGGCGGAAGTACTGAAATGAAAAAGGACTTCATTCTGGCTTGGCTCTGGTCATTATTTTAACAAGCAAGATAAAAACATCTTTACTAAGATAAAAGCATTATCAGTACATATAGAAGCATAACCTATCAAACTACTCTAATAACTGACGTATCTCAGTGTATGCACATTGCTCTCAGTCATGGCACAGGCTGGTGTCACTGAAAAAGGGATGGTACCAGGGCTGCCTGCTGCATTACTTCCCTTTTTTGTCCATACTATAAGCATGACAGAAAAATAGCCAAAAAAAACAAAGGCACTAATAGTGTTTGCAGCCATTATCTTCTGGGTTTAGTGATGACTTTGTAAAAAAATTTCAGCAATGCATGATATATATTACTAGACACCATCCCCTCTCCCTTTTTCTTTTTTTTTTTTTAAGATTAGAAAAGAAGCTGCTTAAGAGTGAACTTCAGCTAAAGAATTTGCAAGAAATCATTTTGAGAAAAAAAATTGAAAGCACTGTCATTTTTATTAATGGAAGAAAAAACAGGATATGGTCAATGCTTTTAGTTCAGCATGCAAGCCTACAGCATACCTTCCCACCCACTGAGTCTCAGAATCAGTATTTGGGACTTTTCCTGCCCCCTCTCTCGTTCATTTGTCAGCATCCAACAGCTTTCCTCCTCTACAGCTGTAGCTGCTGCATACTGAACATTACTGAACAGAGAGACAGCTCTGTCTGAGCTCTTCTGAAAAACTGCCTCTCAGAAATCTGAACTGTGTGGAAAAAAAAGGGAAAACTGGCATTGGTGACTAAATTGTATCATTTTCTCATCCAAGTAATATATAGTAGGAAAAAGAAATATTTTAACCAGCAAACTGTGATGACTTGAAACAAATCCACAGGCTTCTCCAATATAGTTACTATCTAAAGAGCTTTAGAAGTAAGATATGACTCAACGTGTGCTCTGAATTCTGAAGAGAACAAAGACAGGACTACAAGTGCCCTGTGTCTTCCCTGCACTCAATGCAAATTCTGTACAGGCAGGCTACCACTGTGCTCAGAACCAAACACACTAAATCTCAGATCAGCAAAGAAATAATCATACAGTTAATCTGTTAGAACATCCCAGTTTAGCACAAGTTTAGCTATGCTCTTCCCAAATATCAGAGCTCTTCACAAGTTTAAAGCTTGCCTCAATTCACATCTGGAATGTAGAATGTTCTGGTAATTACAACTGCCTGAATGACAGGAAAATAGATGCAAAAAAAAAAAAACCAAACCCTTATAGTTTACATTAGCTAGGGGAAGTGTAACTATCATAGTCAGAAGAAATGTGGCTCTATTCCCATCTCTTTCTTTGATTTGCTATCAGTTATTTTATTTACCTCCTTCTGCACCATTTACAAACACGTGGAGTGTTCACAAAATCTAACTTCCTGAGAGAAATTTGTGCAATAATATATTGGTTGTTTTATTTCAGAAGTTCATTTAAACTTGGACATCCACGTGGATCTTGGAAAACCTTCAGTATGTTACTTAAATTGATATATCAAAAAATCAAAAAAAAAAAAATTACTTGCAAGATAAGGAGTTTGCAATTTATCTTCTCTTAGATGTAGTAGTGGGTGAAAGTTTCTCAGATTAGTTCTGTTGAAACCGATAGAAGCTTAAAAGTACAGATTTACTTTACAACTGAATTAACAGTAACCTTTCCAGCACTACAATTAAATCACATTTTAAAATGGAAATTTTCTCACGTGAACTGTGTGTGATTATATATGACCATGTGTCTGAAAGACAAAAAAAAAAAAAAAATCTCTAGGTAAGCAAGGTAATGTAACAGGATAAAAATCCACCCAATAGCAACAAACTGCTACCTAGGGAGAAATTTGCAAAGAAAGATAAATCCAGCCCATGAATGACCACTTCCTAGTCTGCAGATGTTACAATAAAGTCCCAGAGCATCTCACTGGGAAAGACGAGGCAACTTTTGACAAAATGAGGCTTCTGCTATGTTGGTGAAGTAGAATCCCAGGAAAGGACTTCTGGCCCCTCACAAATTTATCATTCAATGCAGCAATACAAAGAACTTGGTATCTTCAATCTGGAAGAGCAGCAACCAAGAGTAAACACCCACAACTGGCTCCCATATTGCTGCACATGAAACACATCCAGGCAAGAAATTTGAAACTAGGAGTCAAAATGATCCCATTTTTAAACTTCAACAAAGAAATAAGCAAACTTGTTAAATAATTGTAGCCCATAGGAAGAAAAAAAAAGTTTTTCTGCATCACTGAGGTAATAAATCAATGAATATGGAAAAAATAGTGCCATTATTTGTAAGAGATAATATATTGATGAATAGATTTTGCTAATGAACCATTTTCAATTAATAAATATGCAAGAAATAGTTCAATTTAGTATGGGAAGTCAAATTAGGAAAGCTCATTAAAATCTGTAAATCTGTTGCAGACACCTAGTGTTGAATAATTCATCAACTGTTTAACACATTTACTAAAAAAAAAACATGTAAATGAGTTTTATCACTGGCCTAATTCTAATTCTTTGTTTTGTGAACGGAGTCTATTTTCCTAGCACAACTCTGAAAGTTTAATTGCAATTTGATTAACATGGAGCTTTGCTAATTAAATCAGCTGAAGGACATTTAGTCTGACATCATGCTAGGTGCTCAAATTAAGGGACTGTCCCATTGCATTAAATATAGTACATTTATCATCGATAAACTAACAGGCTGTTAATTTGAGCAGACAGATAATGGAGGAGGAAAATGAATCTTTACAGTATTTTGTGTAACAGATACACAGCTCTTTTACTACTCATTGTAGCTTTATAGATTTCTGAACAATGAGAAATGGTTTTAATAAAGTTGCTTTCGGTTTGAAATGAGAAGAATAAAATTTCTTACTAATACTCTGAATATGTGACAATGTCAGTACTAAAGATCTGCACATATTTCAGTGTTGATAGGCTGATTGTTAGTAAGAAACCTTAAAAAATCCTTTTAAGTTTGGAAATATTTGACTGTAGAGAGTTAATAAAAATGTAGAAATTGATTGTTTAGTATCTAAATGAAATCTTAATTCTAAATTAATCTTTATTATCTGGGCTTCATCATCTAGACGGTGGCATTTAGTTAGTGTAGTATGTACAAGTTGTATGAACTCAGCTGCAAGTTCCTTTGGTCTTTGAAGTTTCTTGGCATTGCCAAATGTCCGTATCATTCTGTTTTCAAAGTTATCAGGACGAAAAATTATCAAGTCAGTTAATAATATAGATTTAGAAATTCTACTTAGATTTCTCCACTGAAGCTCCAAATCTCAAGTAAAGAGTTATCTGGGAAAATAAAACTGCTAATGTCCTTTATTGTAATTAAGCAGAACCACCAGTGAACCTCATGAACATGCCACCCTCAGGAAATCACGCTAAGAAATTTTAGCTATTGGCCTCTGCAAAGGGGTAAATCCATAGACCCAGCCAGTATCAGGAACCACACTGCTGTGCACAGCATCTCACATGGGAGCATGGTAGCAAGTACAGAAAGGAAAACCTAATACCCCAAAGGAGCTTGTCCCAGTAGCTACAACATAATAAACATACTTGGAAAGTTTTTGCCTCTCTCAGCTCAGATTAAATCCATCACAACTGCAGCACGGGAAATATTGAGAATTGTTTCCATACACGGACCTTAATGTCAAATTGGTTAGCTTAGCTAGCTGAAGACAACATCAAGTAGCATCTTTTCTTTTTTCAACTCTAATAAGTTCAAGACAGGCTGTCACCATGTGACCTGCTCTTCCTGTTCATGCCAGCAGCGGCGATTATCTACCATCTCTCACTGAGAGAGAGGAGCAGGGTTTGGATAAAGCCCCAGCCAGATCTCTCCCTTGCTATGCCTCATAAGCAAGCACACTAGTGCACGTGCAAGGAGGTGCCCGGCTGAAAGGAGAAGCAGGGCACTGCTTTGAGTGCTGATGAAATGCTGGCTGCTCACAGAACCGCTGACTCAACAGGGCAGAGCTGCCTAAGAAATTTCTATCAAAATAGCTCTCTTTTCACTTGAAAAATCAACTCCTCCTCCCACAGGAAAAAAAAAAAAAGTTTAGATAAAACAAGAATAATGTATATGAACAATAGTCAAGATTTTGAGTAATAAGATCTCTTGCTCTCCTCACTCTCCTTCCAAATGACTGGATGAAAAAGGAGTGCAAAAGCCCAATAATGATGCTACGTTACGAGTAGAGATTACTAAGGGTATTAACTATCATATAATTTAGACTAAAAATTACCTAAGAATCTGTATCTTAAATGAATACTTAACTGTTAAGTTTTGCTTATATTTTATGATATTTATGTGAAGTGTAGTCACATACATGGCGCTTTCTCAGCTAAATATATAGTCAATACAGAAAGCCTCCATGCTTCTAAACTATTAAGGCTCTACAGTTAAAGATTAATTTTTTGTAAAGTACCTCCTAACTTGCATATGAGGTGCTCCAAATATACTCCAGAAAAAGTTATCAGCAGAAGGTAAAATAATTACATTAGCTTACTATTCAAGAATTTTTATTTCTCTTTAGACACCTTTTTCTGATGACTAATACAGTTCAAACTCCTGCATTTGTCACTTCTGTCGCTGTCTGGTTCTGGGGGCAATGTTCCATTACGCTCATTAATTGCTTACTAATCACGAAACAGCACATTCTGTACTCTCATCTTCATCTGTTCCTTTCATTCTTCACCTCTGCTACTCAGAACATTGGTCTTAACTTCCAATCACTGTTTCAGGGCTGTGACTCAGGATGTGACTGAATCATTTTTACTTGGGTCAGCAAACACCCGTGGCATCAGACAGTCTCCCTGACACTGCATCACTAATAAGTCAGCAAGACCAGCTCGTTATGGAGCTTTCTGAAGCTATTTCTCTTGTCACACTAAACTTTTCTGCTGGATTTTTTTTTCCCTTTTAAAATCTGTGCTGAATAAAACCCATACAGTAGTCTTATCCACCTGTTAACATCATCTTGCTCACTAATGAAAATGATTTTTTTTTTGATGTTGCATGGGTTCAATAAGACAGACCTTGAGCATAAGAATTGACAACATAATTCTACATTATTATACACCTGTAGAACTACATCTATGTTTATAACTGCAACTGAATGAGTGTTAATTTACTATTTGGGAAAATGGTATTACCTGCAATAACCCTCAAACATTTAGATCCCAGAAAAACAGGAGTGGAACTTAGGAGAAATCCGTAAAGAAGTCACATTAATTTGTAAAGCATGTAAATAACCAATTTGTTACAGAGGAAGTACCATGGTTAACTACTTCCCACTACTATTATTACATTAGTTTTACCAATACAAACCAGTTTTATTTAAAACAAGCACCTGCTAGATGTCAAAGAATTTTCAAGATACTCTGCTGAAGACATAACAAGAAAACATTCAGTGTATGTTGAAAACATATTACGAGTTTTAAACACTTTTCAAGAGTTATGTTTCATAAAGCTGAGAACAAAGAGCACTTATAACTCCAGTTAAGCTTTTCTTGTCTATTATTTAAGATAAGCAAAGTTTATATTGTTTCAAAAGATAAGCAAAATCTAATTGGACGAATGCAGCACAATCATCAATGGAATAAGGTGTCCCATTGATAAATGCATTTTTATTTCCAAGCCTTAGATTAAAGCTATTAATTTCTGATTTTGTTTTTCCTATAATCAAGGTTTTCAGATAAACAGTTGGAAAGGAACTATTTCTAATAAACATGGTAAAAGCAAGATAAAGGCTCCATTATCTTTTGTCACTACAAACAGCTCAGGTGTTCTTTTTGTTTTATCATGGAAAATACAATTATTATCAGAGCATATTATTTATTTGTGCATAAGAAGTGCCCAGAGGACTGAAATACTGACATTGAGGTCCTTATGTGAAAGGCATAATTGCAAATGCTGTGAGAATTAACTGTTTCTACCCTATATTGCTTAACAGACAAACCACAAGTTACAAGCAGGCCAAGAGAGGCACACACAAGTGTAGTAACTTGCTCAAGGTCAGATAGCAAGTCCACAGAAGGGCTAAGAAGACGAATCATGTCTACTGATATCAATGGGAGTACCCTATTCACTAAAATAAGCTAATCAATTGTGATAAAAGGACATGTCCTTTTTAAAATTAAATTATTGGGAAGCGGATAAACATTTCAACGGTGTGTTTACAGTTAGTAATCCTTTCTGCAGCCTTTGAATGCTGATGGTGCAATGACAAGTCCACTAGATAAGACTTCTATATGATAAAGCAGGTACAAAAATTACATTTCCCTTGCATATGAAAGGCTATTGATTTGTAAAATAATTTCTTTGAGGAAAACTACTGATTTTTAACTTTGACCATCAAAACCTGTGCTTACTGAATGGCACTCGAAAATTCTCAGGCTTTATATCTTCCTGTATATTAGTCTTAGAGGGGATACTGTTTTACTAAACTACCATTTCTAGTACTTTTTCAGTAGAGGATATTACCTAAAATAGCAATTAAAAAACATAAAAAGTGTCTTGATTTGTATCAGGTATTAGTTAAAAAAACAAACAAAACACACCACCACCAAACCATAACAACACCACCCAGTCCTAAAACAGTCATGAGACATCACTGAGAGCTCTCAGTCAGAAGTTATGAATTGTCAAGCAACAAGGATATTCTCATTGAAAATTAGATTAGAATAGATGCTAAAGAGACTTCCAGGTTTACAGCTGCACATGGAAATTCTGACTGGCGTTATAGCCACATACACACACGTACTTTGTTATGGTTTTATCTCTCTGCGGAGTAGATTGTACTGCAGAATATAGCATCTCGCACTTCTTTTTATTTTTAAAATGATTTGCCCCAATTGCTGTTAATTAGAGGATTTAAACCTATAAAATATCTTATTTTTTTTCCTGTATAGTGTACATAACCTAGAGCTGTAACTGGGGCTCAATCTGAAAGTAACATTGGGAGTGATGAAAATGTGGGGTGCTCTCTTCTCTGTTAGCAGCTTTCAAAGAAATTGTCTTGCTAAACAAGTCAGTATTTCCTGCATACTGAATTTGCTATTTGGAGGGTTTGTATGAACTAGACCATAGAACTAGGAAGTTAAATTGTTCCTTGAGTGCTTCTCCATTACAAGCAAACATAGTTATCTGTAAAAGGTAAGTTCCATATACAGCTCTTCTTTTCTCACTCTCAACCCCACATATTAAACTTCTATTTATAGAAACCTTCCTTGCTATTATACTCATGATCAAGGTTTCCCCAGGTGCTGTGCTAGTACCCAACAACATTGCTACTCCACTGAGATCATTACAAGCTAAACAGAAGAAGAAACAACCTCAGTTGCACAGTGGTACTACCTACCTGAAAATGAACACTGGCATGAATAGTTATGAGGTTTTACCCATGTGGGAAAGTTGAGACAAATAAAGGAGATAAACTGGGCTGTCTTTCTGGAAACCCAGATTACCTATATTGTTTTTTGTTTAGGAGATACTCAGGTGAAATTAGGTATATGCAGAACAGCTGCTTACTCAGTGTGGTTTTACTGGTGTAAGGTAACTAGAGAAATCCTCTACACTAGTATAAACCTGTAATTTATGTATGACAGAACCAATTTCATCTTTAAGAGGACAAATTTCTATACCAGGGTAAGCTATAACTTTTAAAGTCTCAGTATCTACCCAAAAAGAGATTGTGTGGTCCGACTACACTGATACCTAAATGTCTTTGGCACAGAACATGGTTTGAGTTTTTACAGGCAGCAACTATATAATCTAGGAGTAACAGATGTGCTGACAACTGCTATAAAGTCATCTCAATACAGATTCTGCAATTTTGTCTATTTCTGAGAATGTTCTTCCGCAGTTCTTGTTTGATATATAGCAGGACCTACCTGTACAGTTCTGTGAATCTATTCCCCCTGCAAAGGTTAAAACATAAAATGAAAAATGGATGCACAAGCATTATGTGTAGGTTTTTACATTACTTTCTCTTCTCTGTGATTTGTACTTGTAAAGGCATTCCTTTCACTGCTTCACTGAGCCTGAGATAAAATTCCTCCTCTGTTTCCTCACATGGTACTTCATGCCTGTAATGCAGGTACTAAAGAGATGTAGCTCTGAGCAGATGAGGACAATTCCACTGACAACTGGAAGGACAAACTTGAGCAAGGGAAAGTAGAGTCAGACCAATTTTTATTTCGTCTTTTATTCTACTATGAAAAGTATTTTCTCTTCCACTTGATTACACGTTCATGTTTGTTGGATTTCTCACTACAACTGATGAAATAACAGACTCTCTTTTCCTTTGAGAATGCCTGACAGAATAAAAAGTTTTAAAAACCTAAATGGCATAGAAACCCAGTGCAGACTTCTCTGATGAAAAAGTTCTTGGTATCACTTCACACACAAACTGATTTTGTTTAAATTTATGTTTTTCATTGACAGTTCTTGTTTTGTCTGCTTTCCTAAATAGGGACCTACTTGGTTATGCTAAATATAAGCATTATTCATGCCTTCTTACAGAGCAGCACCAAGTAGTCAGGCTGCTTGTGTGGATTTTTCTAGCATTTGCTTTGCCCATTTCAGTGATTCTCTCCTGCCTGCATGGTAGTCATTTGAATGCAAAGCACTTTCACTTCTCTATGTAGCATTGTTAGAATCAGGATGCAATTTAATTTATTTAAAACACAGAGTACAATTCCTGCAATCCCTAGCAACCTCTGCTAGCACAAAGATAAAAAAATACAACCCATCATTTGAGATGTGCTAGAGGACAAGCAGGCTGGGATTTTTCTGTGTGTTTATAATGTACATTTGCTTACAGCTGCAGAATCTTACTACATGTGTGCTCTTCAGTAACCAAAAAAAAAATAGACTAACACTTAGTAAGGTATGTAAAAAGATGACTTTTCAAAAGTTGAGATGTTTGAAGTCACCAGTCAGACCACAATATTTTTAATACTGCACTTGAAAAACAAGCTTATATCTTAAAAATAACAAGCAAGCTGAGCTGACATCTCAAAATACTCCAGGAAACAGAGTCTAGTTTTTATTAATTCCTCTGCTTACTTGTTCTTGTGCTTTCTTTTATTTCTTTTCTACTTTTGCATAGAATTTTAGACTGTCTGGGTTGGAAGGCACCTCCAACGGTCATCTAGTCCACCCCCCCACCATAAGCAGGGACATCTCTAACTAGATCAAGCTACTCAGAGCCTCATCCAGCCTGATCTTGAATATTCCAAGGGACGGGGCCTCCACCACCTGTCTGGGAAACCTAACAGTGGTCTGTCACCCTCATACTGAAGAACTTTTTCCTAACATCTAACCTAAATCTGCCCTTTTCTAGCCTAAAGCCATTACCCCTTGTCCTGTCACTACAAACCCTTGTGAACAGTCCCTCCCCTGCTTTCCTGTAGGCCCTTCTCAGGTACTGGGAGGTTGCTAAAAGGTCCCCCCAGAGCCTCCTCTTCTCCAGGCTGAACAGCCACAACTCCCTCAGCCTGTCCTCACAGCAGAGCTGCTCCAGCCCTCGCAGCATTTTTGTGGCTCTCTGCTGAACTTGCTCCAACAGCTCCACGTCCTTCGTGTGCTGGGGGCTCCAGAGCTGGACACAGGACTCCAGGGCAGAGCAGAGCTGCAGGATCACCTCTTTCCGTCTGCTGCCCACGCTGCTTTTGATGCAGCCCAGGATTCGGTGACTTTTTTTAGTAAGTTTTTATTTATTTGGGGTTGGTTTTTGTGTGTCTGTGTTTTTGTTGCTGGTTTCTTTCCCCCCCCCCCCTTAATAGTTTATAAACTATTGCTCAAGGGTCAAACATACCCTCAGCTTCTCTAGTTCATACCCTGTACATCTCTAGATCAGAAAGTGAATTGTACTTTTCAGAAACTCTAAGTGAAAGCCGTGGTAGAAGCATGAAAAAAGAAGTTACTCTTTTACCTCAGACTGAATCACATTCTCCAGATTCCAGACTGGCTGCAGCTTCTAGATAAGCTGGCTGAATGGCCAGAATAAATGCTTTCTCTAGTGTACAGACATGTGACCCACAGGACTCTGCTCTAAGATGTTTGCTCCATCTAAACTATAAATACACTTTTTTAATTGCTCATTGAAGAGAAACAGCAAAAAAACCCAAGAATGTTTGTGCATGAAGTAAGCATATTTTTTTGATTTGAGAGATATCAGAAAGTTATATGCAGCTTTACAATATTTAATATGAAGTGATCATAGATGGGTATCACAGAAAAAAAGTGAGTGATCTGCACCTTTCAGGAGAGTTTTTAAAACATAATCTATTTGCACATTAAAGCCTAAACATCACTTTAGAAGTACATTGCTAGAATACATAATGTGCTTCAATTTATTTATTTTTTTTTAGAGCTAAAGAGTCCACTTCAAAAAGCTTGTGGGTCCAGTGACCACGCACACTTAAATCAGAGCAAGTCCACTCAATTCTATGGATAGAATCAAATCCTTACCAACCTCTGTATTTCAAAAAAATTCTTTATTTTTCATGTTTTATAAATACAATGAACTTATCTGTCTAAATGAGCTTTCAAAATTATTTTCAGTCATTCACAACCAGTTCCAGAAAGTAAAAGTTGAATCTTAACCTTTACCTACACTAAAAGTTTATAAAATGAAAAAAAGTTTATAAAATGTTCAAAATTTCTACTTGAAGAGCAATGCCGAGAGTGAAGAGGGGGTTTTGTATGCTTGTATGAACTGGGTTTTCCCACTAGTTTTCTGCATTAGCTGAGGTTTCACAAAGTGAAAATTTCTGAATGCAAATAGACACTAATCGGGAATTCAACAATTAAAACAAATTAATGGTTTTGGGTAGGTTTGGGTTTTTGGTTTGGTTTGGTTTTTCATTAATCACTTTTCTATGTATAAATGTTCAACAAATTACTATGTTCTGCAGTACACATTCCCAACGTTTTTAACCATACAAAGAACTTTCAGCTTCATTTGTTGATTACTTTTGTCAAAAAACTCAAGTTTATACTGAATTTTAAACATCACTCGTTTTCCACTTTTTGAAATCATAATCAAATAAAACATTCAAGGTGAATGTCTGTAATTTAGCATGTCTCTGACCAATACACTTACATTTGTAGTCATTACTCATATAATCTGGCTTGATGTGTTCCTTCATAAATTAAAAAAATCCCATTGTATTATTGATTTTAGGTAGTTGATTATTTTCTTCTCCCTGAAACTGTCAATGTCATAGCTTTACACTTCATTTTTTTTTGTACTTTATATAGAGTCATTGCCAAATACTGTCAGATAAATCTCGTTCTTCTATTTGCCAATGTACTTGTTAGACTCTCTAAAACTCTTGGCCACTTCTGCCTAATATCTTTATTTATGATCATGATGACGAGATAGAGTGCACTCTCATTAAGTTCACAAATGACACCAAGTTAGGGGGGGGAGTGTTGACCTGCTTGAGGGTAGGAAAGCTCTTCAGAGGGATCTGGACAGGCTGGAGCTGAGGTGACCTTATTGTGGCCTTCCAGTATCCTAAAGAGCCCTACAGGAAAGCTGGGGAGGGACTTTTTAGGATATTGGGTAATGACAGGACTAGGGAGAATGGGGCAAAGCTGGAAGTGGGTAGATTCAGACTGGACGTGAGGAAGAAGTTCTTCCCCATGAGAGTGGTGAGACCCTGGAATGGGTTGCCCAGGGAGGTGGTTGAGACTCCATCCCTGGGAGTCTTTAAGACCAGGCTGGAGGAGGCTCTAGACAGCCTGATCTAGTGGGAGGTCTCCCTGCTCACGGCAGAGGGGTTGGAACTGGGTGATCCTTGTGGTCCCTTCCAACCCTGACAGATTCTGTTTTGGCAGAGGACTTAGTAGTGTTGGACTTGATGGTCTTAAGAGGCCTCTTCCAACCTAAAGGATTCTATGGAGCAATGGGCCAAGGCCAACTGTATGAGGTTTAACAAGGCCAATTGTCAGATCCTGCACCTGGGCCACAACGACCAGATGCAGAGCTACTAGCTTGGGGAAGAGTGGCTGGAAACTGCCCAGCAGCTGTGGCTTTTAGTCAACGGCTGGCTGAATATGAGCCAGCAGAAAACAGTAAAGCATAAGAGGTTTTGTGGTGTTTGTTTTGTGATTGTTGGTTGGTTGTTTTTTTCTTTTGTTTTGAAACTCAACACACTTCACCAGCTTCCACAATCAAATTTTTTGTTCAATACATCAATCTTCAAACATACAAACAGAATCACAGAATCACAGAATCACAGAATCACAGAATCACAGAATCACAGAATCACAGAATCACAGAATCACAGAATGTTTGGGGTTGGAAGGGACCTCCAGAGATAAATCTAAGGTCTTTCTCAATTCCAGTTTTAAACTTGCATTTGTCATGTATTTCCAATAATGTAGAAAGCATTGCACCAGCTGTTACTGGTAGAGTGAAATCAGTTTCTGAAGTCTTGATACTTTCATTTATCACATATGTATATAGTATACATTTATAAAGTAAACCAACTATCATGTTGTACAGCTTGGAGTAGTTCCCTAAAAAAGAATAAATAATTTGATTCTCTTCTAATGTTCTTTATACATAAAAAAAAAAAAAAAGGTAAATCCTCACTTTTCATATTTAACTAAAAATCACTTTGGGTTCCAAAACTGAATTTTTGAACAGTTCACTGAGTATAAAATAAGGTCTAAATTTTAAGCCTCAATAGAGTCTTGAGTAATAATTCCACCTACTCAGCAAGCTACTTATATGAAAGTCTTTGAAACACATTTGTATGGAAAATATTATAGGCCTCATTTTTAAAACAAATTGCTTTCATAATTGTGAGCTTTATGCAAGGTGGGTAATAGTGCTTTCCTACTTCATTTTGTACGAAGAGAACGACTGACCACTCTGCTTAAATGCACTATATTCTCACTATTATTTCCATCCAGATGTGTTCCATAAGTACTGGGAACAGGTTCTGAACCAGAAACTACTATTTTTTCTGCAATAGAATATAGAGATTTCAGATTAACTCTGAACCAAAGAGCAATTTTATTCTAGTTCTACAATTAGCCTGCTATCTTTCAGGTAGTTCTATAGCTCAATTTTAAATTGGCCTGCTAAGCTCACATTTTACCTCTGTAACACAGATGTCCTCTCTTCTGTGAAGCACTTTGGCTAGTTTCTTAATACTGTTGAAACCTCAAGCATTTTTCAGAAACATAGTCTAGAGGACTGGAGAAGAGCAGAAATAATTGAAAAAGTGACATTACTACCATCATAAAAAAAGCCCCAAACAATGAAAAACTGGCAGTAGAGCCCATACTGTTTGACTTGTTTTGTGTACTTTTTTTTGATATTTTTCCCATACTGTATTCTTCTCTCAAGAAATTAAAATGCCCGCAGTCCTTTATGCAGTTAATTTCCTCCAGGGTGATTTTCTGAGAGGACATACAGAATGAAACAGCTGAAAACAAAACTGCCTGACTGGCCTTCTATGATTTCTCATATACAAATTTGGAAACCTAAGAATATTTTGTATTAAAAGAGTAATTTTACAGTAAAATTAAGGCTAATGTGGAAGACAAACAAGATGAAATGACACATGGAAAACCAAAGAAACAGCAAGTGCCACCAGCTCATCACAGCAGATCTACTGCTAAACACTTCCAGTACTAGTACCAAAACAACACAAGTACCTGAACTGCCTCAATTCAATTTTCTAGCATAATTCCACCAATTTAGTAGAGTTAAGTTGCTTCAGCTTTCAGTGGGGGCCTTAAATATACTGGGCCTTATATTTACTCACAAATATAATTTCAGGAAACTACATGAGTTTAAGAAACTTACTGTTATGTTTCTTAGTCGTTCATTATATAAGAATTGTATAAGAATTGCTTAACAAGAAAAACCCTCCAGACAACAAGCCCTCCCTCCACACAGCAAAAAAATTCCCTCCAAACAAATCCCAAAAAGCCAGAAAAACCAGAACACCTCCAAAGAAAAATGCCAGCTAACTAAACAAAAACCCACTCCCTGCAAGCCCACTAGAACACCCCTACTCGCCCACCAGAGAACAAGCTCCTGAAAAGTTTTGTGTCATTTGTGTATTATTTTTTTAAATTCTGAATTGAATGCATTATCATTCCATGAAAGTTCATTAGCCCAGAAAATAACCCCTGGTTTTCTTTAGAAAAAGCCCAACTCTTAATAGTAACTATGAAACACTTCTGTGAAAAGAAGTAAGACCTATTCAACCAAATGCTTAAGCTGTAAGTGGGAAGGAGGAAGGCATCTTGGAAAAGCTGTTTATCTACATCATGTCTCTCTCGTGCCAAGCCAGAATCCCCACTTAAAGTTTTACTATCTTCATAGCATATGTCTGGAAACAGTTAGTTTGATAATCGAGCCATTTTTCTGTCCCTCTCTCCTGATTATTTAAGAAACATAGGAACAGAAAATTATGATGCATGTTATTTGAAAGAGTCAATCTGTTCTACAACTGTGGCAAGAAAAGGATTAGAGCTGACCCATTTTTGCAATGAAAGAAAGTAACACTGATACATTTCTACACCATGACAACCATAATCTGCATTACCTACTTATGAAAAAAAAAAACCACAAAGAAAACCACATACCCATTGAAAGTTAATACTCTTATTTATCTGTGACTAATATAAATGCTTTCTAGTACTGTTGTGGTTTGAGGCTTGGA